>NW_026866920.1:0-152609 GCF_026571515.1 Ruditapes philippinarum | reverse complement strand
ATGACAAATTTTAAAGTATTTAATTACCATATTTCTACTGTGTGATTAATGCAGTAAGAGCTATTTTTGTATATTTTGACCTTTACTTTTGTAACTTTCATTGATTGAACATGCCATTTGCAATGAATATAAATGACCTCCTTTGTTCGCTTGACAATATTTAACTTTTGAATGCATTTTCAAAATTTTAATGAAAATTTGCATGAATTAGGAAGCATGCTGCTTTAAACATAAAGGGTATGCATATTGCAAGGTTGTGCTTTAGTTAATGGGGTCAAGTTATACTCTCACCCAATGGCAGCACAAAATATTAATTTATTCATTTAAAAGAATTTTAACTTTTGAAATTCTAGCATATTTTTTCAGATTGGAAAATTTCACGAAAACTTTTTTTTCCAAATTGGAAAAAAATAATTTCAACACAAATTTCCCAAATTTGCTATGTAGCGTTTTCCCAAATAAGAGGAAAAAAGGCCTGTCCATAATACACTGTAACTCTGGGAGTACTACAACTGCAGTCATGAATGCAAACTAATACACTAAGTAAATAAACATTGTTTTGTTTTCACATATTAAGTTATTTAAAGGAGGCATTTCCAGTTATGAAGTGTATATTATATATTTTACAGATTCTGCATTGAGAGAGTTTGCCAGGGTAACAAAATCACTAGGAGGTCTCATTGAGGATCTTGTATGTATTTATAGAGCATATTTGTAACATGTCTTTTCATTGGATAATCATGAAGATTAAACATTGTAACATGTCTTTTCATTGGATAATCATGAAGATTAAACATTGTAACATGTTTTTTCATTGGATAATCATGAAAATTAAACATTGTAACAACTCCTTTCATTGGATAGTTATGATAATTATGCATGTATTTGTTTATGAGGTAATTTTCATATTTTTTCCCTCTAAAAATGGGATTAAGCTTGGTTATAAATTTGTCACAAATACTTGACAGTTTTGTGGCTTGATATAATTCTTGCCTATCGGTTCAGGTTATATAAGCTTACTACCATTTTTACTGGGCCATAATTATATTAAGTGACTGATAATATACATATTATGTGAGCCTCTGGCGAGCATAATATTGTTTTATTTAACAAGTTCAATAAATTAAGTATTGAATCTACCAGAATATAATATTCGGTTGATCACTTATCTGAAATAAAAACGGTTTAATGTTTAATGTTTAATAGATTCATTTTTCATTGGCGCACCTACAGTGTAATGCTAACTTTAGTTCACTTTAATGCTATGTTTGTTTATAATGTAAATGATCTCTTGTGACAAGGGCCCATGGTTTATACAGAATCTGTTTTAGTTTGATTGTGCAGAAAGCTATAAGCTTAAAGACACATGTTTGAATCCGTTCCTTGAACCAACCAGTACTGAGCAATGAGTGTAAAGTTTCTTGCTCAAGGAAACAACGACTCGCCCCTGATGGGATTTGAACCAATGCGGCTAGTGATCATTAGATTACTAGTCTGACACGTTAACCACTCGACCATGCCGCCACTTAATATTTGTGCCATGGTTTATGTGTTAAAACTTTATTTATTTTAGTCAAAGAGTCTACATAACAGTTTACAGTTTCCTCTGGAATCTTTACTTAAAGGAGATATAAAAGGTGTTAAAGGTGATCTCAGAAAACCATTCGATAAGGCATGGAAAGATTATGAATCTAAATTGTAAGTTCTGTACCCTTCTTAATTTTAAATTATTTAAAGATGTACTATGCTCATCCTTGAGTAAAATATTTTAATTGTAGAAATTTATTGAAATTTATAAAATTCTTACTGAATATGTCTAATTTGAATAAAAAAATGAATAAACTATGTATGGGAAGCTCCGTTCCTTATTATTGTTCAAGTAAAGAAAAAATGAAACTGCCAGTTTTTAGCTCACCTGTCACAAAGTGATAGGGTGAGCTTTTGTGATCACTTTTCGTCCGGCGTCTGGCATCCGTCGTCCGTCCGTAAACTTTTACTTTAAATGACATCTCCTCATAAATCACTAAGCCAATTTCATCCAAACTTCACAGGAATGTTCCTTTGTTGGTCACCTTTAAAAATTGTTCAAAGAATTTAATTCAATGCAGAACTCTGGTTTTTTAAAAGAAGATATTTAAAGTTTTTTCTTTCGGTTGCCATAACCGAAAGAAAAAACTTTAAATATCTTCTTTTAAAAAACCATAAGAGCTAGAGCTTAGATATTTGGCATGAAACATCTTCTAGTGAGTGTCTACCAAGTTTGTTCAAATAAAAGCCCTGGGGTCAAAATTGGCCCCGCCCCGGGGGGTCATTGATTTTCCCTATATGCATATAGTAAAAACTTAAAAAAATCTTCTTTTAAAGAACCCAAAGAGCTAGAGCTAAGATATTTAGCATGAAACATGTTCTAATGGGTGTCTACAAAGTTTGTTCAAATAAAAGCCCTGGGGTCAAAATTGGCCCGGCCCCGGGGGGTCATTGATTTTCCCTATATGCATATAGTAAAAACTTAAAAAATCTTCTTTTAAAGAACTCAAAGAGCTATGGCTAAGATATTGAGCATCAAACATGTTCTAATGGGTGTCTACCAAGTTTGTTCAAATAAAAGCCCTGGGGTCAAAATTGGCCCCGCCCCAGGTGGTCATGGATTTTCCCTATATGCATATAGTAAAAACTTAAAAAATCATCTTTTAAAGAACCAAAAGAGTTAGAGCTAAGATATTTAGCATGAAACATGTTCTAATAAGAGTTTACCAAGTTTGTTCAAATAAAAGCTTCGGGGTCAAAATTGGCCCCGCCCCGGGGGGGTCATTGATTTTCCCTATATGCATATAGTAAAAACTTAAAAAATCTTCTTTTAAAGAACTCAAAGAGCTAGAGCTAAGATATTTAGCATGAAACATGTTCTAATGGGTGTCTACCAAGTTTGTTCAAATAAAAGCCCTGGGGTCAAAATTGGCCCCGCCCCGGGGGGTCATTGATTTTCCCTATATGCATATAGTAAAAAAACTTTTAAAAAAATCTTCTTTAAAGAACTCAAAGAGCTATTGGCTAAGATATTGAGCATCAAACATGTTCTATAGGTGTCTACCAAGTTTGTTCAAATAAAAGCCCTGGGGTCAAAATTGGCCCCGCCCCAGGGGGTCATTGATTTTCCCTATATGCATATAGTAAAAACTTAAAAAATCTTCTTTTAAAGAACCAAAAGAGTTAGAGCTAAGATATTTAGCATGAAACATGTTTCTAATAAGTGTCTACCAAGTTTGGTTAGATAAAAGCCCCAGGGTGAAAATTGGCCCCGCCCCGGGGGGTCATTTATTTTCCCTATATGCATTTAGTAAAAACTTAAAAAATCATCTTTTAAAGAAGTCAAAGAGCTAGAGCTAAGATATTTAGCATGAAACATGTTCTAATGGGTGTTTACCAAGTTTGTTCAAATAAAAGCCCTGGGGTCAAAATTGGCCCCGCCCCGGGGGGTCATTGATTTTCCCTATATGCATATAGTAAAAACTTTAAAAAATCTTCTTTTAAAGAACTCAAAGAGCTATGGCTAAGATATTGAGCATCAAACATGTTCTAATAGGTGTCTACCAAGTTTGTTCAAATAAAAGCCCTGGGGTCAAAATTGGCCCCGCCCCGGGGGTCATTGATTCTCTTTATATGTGTATAGCCAAAACCTTAAAAAATCTTCTTTGAAAAAACCCAAATAGCTAGAGTTTAGATATTAAGCATGAAACATCTTCTAGTGAGTGTCTACAAAGTTTGTTCAAATAAAAGCCCTGGGGTCAAAACTGGCCAGGGCCCCAGGGATGTCATTGTTTTTAACTTTATGTGTATAGTAAAAACTTTAAAAAAATCTTCTTTTAAAAAGCCCAATGAGCTAGAGCTTAGATGTTTAGCATGAAACATCTTCTTATGGGTGTCTACCAAGTTTGTGCAAATAAAAGCCCTTGGGTTAAATTGGCCCTGCAACATTGGGGGTGGGGGTTAGGGGGGCCTATATACAGGTGAGCGACTTTAGGGCCATCATGGCCCTCTTGTTTTTTAATGACACAATATATTCATATTGTGACCACATACAGTGTAGAAGTTCAAACATAACATATCTACTTTGTATGAAGTCAAAACATGTTTACTGTAAAATCATTATAATTTGTGGCGCACAAATTTTCATGGTTTTCTTGGGTAGGTCAATCCAGGAATTTAAGATTAGACGAAATTTTATCCCAACAAATATTTCTTGCCATGTCTGTATTCTATTATTACAAACATGCATTGGCGCTTTTCCGCCGAAATGCCCAGAGGTAAGGATTAAATTTATTGACAAGCGCTGTGTGATACATAAAGATATGTACATGCGATTAGCAAAATGCGCAGCAATTAAGTGTAAGATTACTTTGCATTAGGTTATTTATTTATTTTTTTTACAAAAATTGAAAATCACGAATTTAAAAACCCACAAAAATGCCCGTTTTGGTAAAACCACGAAATTTCATGCCCACGAATATATGTGAATTTGCAGTATTTTATATTTACATAAAGACTGTGTATGTTAATCAATATTTTCTAAAATCAAATTTGAGCATCGTATAACTTTAAACATACATAAATGAGCAACGTCACGACAAAACCAACATAGTGTGTTTGCGACCAGCGGGGATCCTGCCCAGCCTGCGCATCCGGGCAGTCTAATCAGGATCCATGCTGTTCACTGTCAGTTTTTTCACTTGTAAAAGAGTTGGTAAGCGAACAGCATGGATCCTGATCAGACTGCGCGTATAAAATAAAAAAAACAATAAAATTATTAGTGACAAATTTTCATTAATTAATCAATGAGGTTGTCCCTGTAGCAGGAATGCCTCTACCATCAAATTGCAGGCAAAACCTTGCTGGTAGATATATCATCATTAGCTTACATACATTTTATATTTCTCTTTAGTTCCAAATTAGAAATAGACTATAAGTTAGATTTTCATCATTTTTAGCTCGACTTTTCTATGAAAAGGGGAGCTATCCTACTCGCCCCGGCGTCGGCGTTGGCGTCACACCTTGGTTAAGTTTTTCGTACCACCCCACTTTATTTCAGAAGTATTACAAGTATGGCTTTGAAACTTACCATACTTGTTCACCATCATAACCTCCATCTACAGACAAGAGTACATAACTCTGTCAAGGTTTTTGACAGAATTATGGCCCTTTTTTGACTTAGAAAGTGTATTGAGCTTGGTTAAGTTTTTTGTACCACCTCACTTTATTTCAAAACCCATTGGAGGTATTGCTTTGAAACTGACCATAACTTGTTTACCATCACGACCTTCATCAACAGACAAGAGGACATAACTCTGTCAAGGTTTTTGACAGAATTATGCCCCTTTTTGACTTAGAAAATACATTGAATATGGGTAAAATCCACTTATTGCCTTAACCCTTTGAGATATTGCTTTGAAACTTTTAATGCTATTTCACATCATTACCCCCATCTGTACGCAAGAGAAGGTAACTCTGTCGAGGATTTGTTTTAAAAATTAAGGCCTTTTATCGACTTAGAATCTTGGTTAAGTTTTTAGTACCAGTCCACTTTTTGACTGAACTGTTTGAGATATTAATTTGAAAGTTGGAATACTTGTTTACAATCATGATTCCCAAACATGTCCAGGAGAAGGTTTTTTTTTCTTTCTTACCAGCCCTCTTTTGACTTAAACATTTCAAACTTTGCTGCAGTGTTCAAGGGTATCACACAATTCAGTAAA
Organism: Ruditapes philippinarum; assembly: GCF_026571515.1. NCBI lineage: Eukaryota > Metazoa > Mollusca > Bivalvia > Venerida > Veneridae > Ruditapes > Ruditapes philippinarum. Next base: position 146,859 of record NW_026866920.1, on the reverse strand, counting down.
ATAATTCTTCACTAAATATCTTAATGCTCATGGCCATTGTTCACTTTAAAAATACAGAGATTCTTGTATTGCCTTTTACTGCAAAAACTTTTTTTATTGGCAAGCAATAAAAAAGTCGAGCGCGCTGTCTTACGGACAGCTCTTGTTAACATATGTTTTGTATTGTTCTTTAGTTCCAAATTAGAAAAAGACTATAAGAAGAAGTGGAATGAGGCTGGATTATATAGGACAGAGTTAACTGGCAGTGAAGTGTCCGAAGAAATGGAGAAAGAAAGAAAAATTTTCCAATTACAGTTGTGTAGTGTAAGTTTATTAGTCTATTTAAGTATCTGAAAAAAAATAATCCCTTGGAAGCATTAAATACTCGGGCAAATTAATGACAAAAATATCAAAATGATCTTATGTACTCAAAGCATGCTAAAATGACATTTTTAAAGTCCCAGCATGAATTTCTCTATAAATTCTACATATTTTTGGTTTTAAATGTAAATATATCTATATATGTTTAATGAAATTTAGATGCCGACTGAATCAGCGAGAAGTTTTAAAACAAGTCATGTGACTTGAACAAAGCCTGGAAGTTACAATAACAGATATTTTGGATATTGTGTGATTGAAACAAGTCTAAGTTGTTCCTTAATGTTTCACGTTGACAACTATTGTGAAAGTTTAACGCTTTAACCTGACCCACGCGGGTCAAGTTAAGAAACCACCATTCATTCTTTAAAAGGAGAAAAGTTTTGTTCCTGTTTTGTTCCTGTGACTGTCTAGTGTATTCATGTTGAGGAATTTACAGAATGATAATTGAAAAATTCAAAACAAAGAAATGAAAATTTTGCTCGTGTCTCCCTTTAAAATCAGCAAAATTACATGAAAATTGCAGACTTTGCAGATCATTGATTTCAAACCTCTCACGGCTGTGGGTTTGAATCCCGACAGGGACTTTGGATTCTTTCATGTCATTCTTTCACGAAAAAAACAATCACATGTAAAATTCAGCATGCAAAAAATAAATTTGGCTAATGATATGTACAAGCATTATTGATTGAAAGCTTAAGCATTACTGAAATTATAGAAATTGTGAAGTTTGTTGTTATTTCCTATATATTATTTTCATTATATTTGTTTGTATATTTTCAGTATTTGATTAAAGTAAATGAGATTAAGACAAAGAAAGGCGTTGATTTACTCAACTATCTCATAGAATATTACAAAGCTGTTAAACTGTAAGTATCCTTCTAATAGACCTGTATTATATTTAGTTAAAAAAGATTTTTGACAGGTTATATGCCGTATGTTGATAGTTGTTTAGAAATATAACCCGAGCATCTTTTTTTTAGAGAAAAAAAAGTGAGAACTCTCCTTAAATTGACAGCAGTTGTGTATATATAGCTTTATTAAAGTCACAACTTTTCCTGTAGTTTATATTTTAGTAAATTGAACATTTGAAATTAATTTTTTTTAAATATTAAATGTCAAGGTCTGTTATTTGAGAAGACATGGAAGTATAGATGAGTAAACACATCCTGATTTGACATCAAAATGTTCGCAAAATTTGCATATTATTTTGTGATGAGATTCTATATTTAGCCCATTTTCTGCTGCAACAGATAGTAATTAGACTTTGCCACTAGTAAAGAGTCAGGTCACCCTACACATCCATCCATGCAGTTGTACTAGGCTTTTATATTGTTGGCTAACTCCAAATTTTGCATCGTGATATCCCCCTAAGTTGATAATGGTTAGGTCCAAAAATAGAAACTAAGACATGTGTTTCAGATTTTCCTCCTATGATAATTATGAAAGTTATCTTTACTTCATTGAAGTATAAGAATACAAACAGGTGCTATGTCAAGTGTTTTAAAACTTTGTAGGTCAATGTCACGCTATTCAAGGATAATTTAAATAGTTTGTTCTACATATAATGTAAGGAGAAAATGTTTAGCGTGCTATGGAATACTTTGAGCACAGGTTTTAATACACTTTTCCTGATAAATAACTATTTTATTGGTCCTTGTTTTATAAAAAAATATGTACAAATGTACATGTATTCTAACTTATGGTGGTTTTTAGTCCCCTACCGGTTTACCGGAGGGGACTTTAGGTTTACCCTCCGTCTGTCCGTCTGTCCGTCCGTCCGTCTGTCTGTCAGTCCGTCCGTCCACAAAACTGGATCCCGCGATAACTTGAAAAGTACTGAAAATATTTTTATGAAACTTGGTATATGGATAGATGGCAGTATGGAGATTATGCACGTCTTTTTCTTTTCTTCCTATGTTGAAAATTCTGGTTGCTATGGCAACAAATAGGCTGAAAATATGGCAAATTTTACACATAAACTGGATCCAGTGATAAAGCAAAAAGTACTGGAAATATTTTTATGAAACTTGACATATGGGTAGATGGCAGTCTTGAGATTATGCACATCTTTTTATGTTCTTCCAATGTTGAAAATTCTGGTTGCTATGGCAACACATATACTGAAAATATGGCAAATTTTACACATAAACTGAATCCAGTGATAACTCAAAAAGTACTGGAAATATTTTTATGAAACTTGACATATGGGTAGATAGCAGTCTTGATATTATGCATGTCTTATCAGTTCTTCCTTTTTTGAAAAAATATCAGTTGCCTTGGCAACAAATAGGCTTAAAACATGGCAAATATAACAATATTTGTGATAAGTCAAAAAGAGCTGAAAATTTTTATGAAATTGCATCTTTAAGTCAAGAGTTATCTCCTATTTAAGAATTTTGCTTTTAAAATGTTATATTTTGGTAACAGGGATGTTTCAAATATTAACTTTAGAGTGTCCTTCAGTCTGTCTGTCTGTCTGTTCAGAAAAACTGTTTCCTGTGATCACTTTTAAAGAACTTTTCCAACAAGTTTACTTAAAATAGAGAAAAATTGAAACATAAGTGAATGGCCAATGCCCTTCAGAATGTTGATGGGGTTCTAACCGGTAGGGGACTTATGGATTGCTTGCAATACTATGATAATTGCTTGTGTTTTAAACATTTGAGCCGCGTCACGACAAAACCAACATAGTGCGTTTGCGACCAGCATCGATCCAGACCAGCCTGTGCATCCGCGCAGTCTGATGAGGATCCATGCTGTTCGCTATCAGTTTCTCTACTTGTAATAGAGTTGGTTAGGGAACAGCATGGATCCTGATCAGACTGTGCGGATCCATGCTGGTGGCAAACCCATTATGTTGGTTTTGTCATGATGCGGCTCATTTATTTAAGCTTAATTACGTACGAAACAAGTTCTTGCAACTTATATTTATCACTTTCGATTCCGCTTCCTGGAACCAACCAGTACTGGTGTCATATGAAGAAACATGGTCGTGACCTGATAAGAACTCAAACCCATGATCCCTGGGTTTGAGAGGCAGACAGACACCTTTACCACTAGGCCACTGATCCCCATAATGGTGGTTTTGATTTCTAAAGTGATGACTACTCTTGGTAGCTAGCTATACATTTGTGTACATATATTTAGATATTATGTAAAACTGTACACATGTATATTCACAATGTTCTGGTATTTGAGTTAGACTTTAAAAAAGTGTTTGAGCAGCATGATAAATAATGTATTCCGGTAAATACCTGATAAGGTGCTTGAATGATTAAATGCTAAAATATTGTTAACCAGGTTTTCCGAAGGAAAAAACTGGTTATTAGATTGAGGTATGTCGGCGGGCGGATGGGCGGACGGGTGGGCGGGCGGGCGTAAACATTTTCTTCTGTGCGCAACTCCTCCTACATTTCTCAACAGATTTTGACCAAACTTTCACAGAAGCTTTGTCATCAAGTGCCCTGGCGCATATTGTCGGGGTTTTGCCATTGGATAATATTTGACCTTATTATGGCCCTTTGTTGTTTTTTCTTATAAAGAATATATAGTGAACAATTTTTTCTGTGCGCAACATCTCCATCATTTCTCAACGGATTGTGACCAAACTTTCACAGAAGCTTTGTCATCAAGTGCCCTGGCACATATTGTCGGGGTTTTGCCATTGGATAATATTTGACCTAATTATGGCCCTTTGTTTTTCTTCCTTATATAGAATATATAGTGAACAATCTCTTCTGTGCGCAAATTCTCCTACATTTCTCAACGGATTTTGACCAAACTTTCACAGAAGCTTTGTCATCAAGTGCCCTGGCACATATTGTCCGGGTTTTGTGATTGGATAATATTTGACGTAATTATGGCCCTTTGATTTTTTCCTTATATAGAATATATAGTGAAAAATTTCTTCTGTGCGCAACTCCTCCTACATTTCTCAACGGATTTTGACCAAACTTTCACAGAAGCTTTTTCATCAAGTGCCCTGGCACATATTGTCGGGGTTTTGTGATTGGATAATATTTGACGTAATTATGGCCCTTTTGTTTTTTCCTTATACAGAATATATATAGTGAACAATTTCTACAGTGCGCAACTTCTCCTACATTTCTCAACGGATTTTGACCAAACTTTCACAGAAGCTTTGTTATCAAATGCCCTGGCACATATTGTCGGGGTTTTGTGATTGGATAATATTTGACCAAATTATGCTCCTTTGTTTTTTTTTCCTTATACATAATTATCAATATATAGTGAACAAATTTTTCTGTGCTGAACTAGTCCTACATTTCTCAACACTGATGTTTTTCAAACTTTCACAAAAGCTTTGTCATCAAGTGCCCTGACGCATATTGTAGAGGTTTTGTGATTGGGTCATTTTTGACCTAATTATGGCCCTTTGTTTTTTTCCTTATACAGAATATATTTTTTCCTTATTCAGAATATATAGTGAACACTTCTTCTGTGGCAATTCCTTCTACATTATTCATGTTTAACATTGCACATAGTTACATTGTTTATTGCTTGTAATTGTATTTCAAATACAACATATTTATCTACAATGGAGATAATTGAAAACCTGGTTTCGTGGCATTGCCATGTTTCTTGTCTTTCTTTTTCACTTGTGAAAAGTGCACTTTAAGACTTCTAACTCATCTTTTCACACCAATTTGTATATGATAATAAATGAAAAATGTAAAAATTGGCAGAAAAGGAGATATTTTTCTACTTTGTTATCATGATGTCTGCAAATGTTTTGAGGTACTGCTCCCAACACTGTAGTGAGTTAAATCTGTGGTATTTCAGATTTTTCAATAAAGGACAGACAGAAGTAGAGAAAAATCAGAGTTTTGTCGACAATCTTGGTCAACAGTTAAAGGACATTAAACAAGCACAGAATAACGAGAGATGTCAGCTACAAGAATTACAAACTGCTCTCAAAAGTGGTATGACGGGTTACAAAGAGGTAAATTTACCTACAAGTCCTTTAATTCTTATCACACTAACCCTTAAAGTTGCACGCCTCCAGATGAGCCAAAATATGCGAAGAAAATCAATATTGAGAAAAATGTACTTACATTTTAAGAAAGGTAAAAAACATTTAAGATCCAAGTTATATTGTACATGTTATGTGCGGTTTAAGACTGATTTGCGGTATTTTATCACCATATTTCTACTGCGTTACTAACGCAGTAAAGGCTGTTTTTGCATATGTTCACCACATTACTTTATTTGTTCACCTCCCAATATTTTACTTTTAGATACATATATAAAATTTTCATGAATATTGACATGAATCTGGAGGTGTGCTGCTTTAAAGTAGCCTTCAGCTTTTCTAAAAGTTAAAAATATTGTTTTTAGATTATTCGTTTTATTAAATTGGCAAAACAAAAGAATTATGGTGGAAAAAGACAATACCAAAATTGTCACTGATAAAATACATAACAATAAGGAAACCCCTCGATACGACTAATCTACCAGTCCGCTCTCTATATGTAAATAATTAAAGTGGTCAATTTGTTTCCTGATATTGTATTTTTAGAAATGAACGTCACTAATGTGCTATAAATAGCTTTAGGAGACGCTGTTTTGAAGAAGGTTTAACAGTGATAATTATGATACATTTTTTCCTAGATAAATTTCTAAAATACTTAGTTTGAAATGACACAGAATTTTTCAAAAAAAAACAAAAAAAACAACTGAAGGCCACTTTAATCTGATAGATTTGTGTAATGTGGTGTACCCTACATTGAACATTTTAGAACAGATTATTTGAAATTTAAGATATTTCAATATCAAAATACAAAAAAAATTAAGCTAGCAACAGTATAGAGCCAGGTCAGACTGCGTGGATGAGCAGGGCTGGCCTGGCTCTATACTGGTGACAAGGACAAATCTCTGTCTGGTTGCAGTAGGTTAAGGGTTCAAGTCATGTAAGCAACTTACCCTGTTGACATTTTTATACCGGTTAATTTTGCTTAAACCATGCAATTTGAACCATGGATTTTACATACCATATTGTAGGCTTTAAATTTGTGTTGTTAAAGTTAAGCAGTTTTTTTTTCTCCAAAAAATTGTATTATCTTTATAATTATGCATATTCATGAATATAATTATGCATATTCATGAATATAATTATGCATATTCATGAATTGGCATTATCATCATATTTAAAATAGAAAGTGTTACTGAAAGAATTAAGGAAATCACATTTTATGGCATAAATACATGTATATTTGATCTAGCTGTCAATGAATTTGGGAAGAAACTGATTTGTGAATACTATAAAAAAATAATCTAATGCAAATAAAACCAGTTTTTAGCTCACCTGTCACAAAGTGACAGGGTGAGCTTTTGTGATCGCTTTTCGTCCGGCGTCCGGCGGTCGTCCGTCCGTCCGGCGTCCGTCCGTAAACTTTTACTTTGAATGACATCTCCTCATAAACCACTAAGCCAATTTCATCCAAACTTCACAGGAATGTTCCTTTGGTGGTCACCTTTAAAAATTGTTCAAAGAATTTAATTCCATGCAGAAAGAAAAAACTTTAAATATCTTCTTTTAAAAAACCCTAAGAGATAGAGCTTAGATATTTGGCATGAAACATCTTCTAATAAGTGTCTACCAAGTTTGTTCAAATAAAAGCCCTGGGGTTAAAATTGGCCCCGCCCCAGGGGGTCTTTGATTTTCCCTATATGCATATAGTAAAAACTTAAAAAATCTTCTTTTAAAGAACTCAAAGAGCTAGAGCTAAGATCTTTAGCATGAAACATGTTCTAATGGGTGTCTACAAAGTTTGTTTAAATAAAAGCCCTGGGGTCAAAATTGGCCCCGCCCCGGAGGTCATTGATTTTCCTTATATGTGTATAGCAAAAACTTAAAAATCTTCTTTGAAAAAACGTAAATAGCTAGAGTTTAGATATTAAGCATGAAACATTTTCAGTGAGTGTCTACCAAGTTTGTTCAAATAAAAGCCCTGGGGTCAAAATTGGCCCTCCCAGGGGGTCTTTGATTTTCCCTATATGCATATAGTAAAAACTTAAAAAATCTTCTTTTAAAGAACCCAAAGAGCTAGAGCTAAGATATTTAGCATGAAACATCTTCTAATGAGTGTCTACCAAGTTTCTTCAAATAAAAGCCCTGGGGTTTAAACTGGCTCTGCTCCAGGGGCCTATATACAGGTGAGCGACTTCAGGGCCATCATGGCCCTCTTGTTAAGTATACCTTTCTTAAACTTTGTACACAAGTTTAATTTTATGAAAAATTTGTTTGATGTATAGATGTGCAGTATTAAAAAATCATTTGTTAAATGAGGTCATCATCAACAATCATTTGCTTGCCTTATTGTTTTCCTCCTTCACCATTCCTGATGTGAATTTAAAGAAATATGACCATACTTAAGAAATAGTACACAACACTGAGGGTCTCTTAGCATTTAACTTAAGTGACCACTTATTCAGCCGGTAACATTTAATGGCTGGTTTGTTCAATGTTTGGGACTGACTGTGAGGTCACTGTAATGCTATGAGGTTCGAGGTAATATGTACTATTTCTTATATTATACAGCACTTTGCTAGAAAAAATGTTAAGAAAAAAAACCCCAAAGCATTCGAAGTAAACTGAACTAAAAACTTTTGGCCGATTAAATGCATGTTTAGCTGTCCGATAAAAATATAATAGTACCAGCTTAGGCCTTCACTCTACTCTTTTGTTGGACTGCCGACGTCATCGTGAATATTACGTTATTTTCTAAGAAGGAATATAATTTTATTTATGTATGGTATAATATTAGTAACTCTGACAAACTATTGTTACTTTTCTGTGATTGATAATTGAATTGTACAACCATTTACATGATTAAATTGTACAACCATTTACATGATTAAATTGTACAAACATTTACATGGTTAAATTGTACAACCAATTACATGATTGAATTGTACAACCATTTACATGATTGAATTGTTCAACCATTTACATGATTAAATTGTACAACCATTTACATGATTAAATTGTACAACCATTTACATGATTAAATTGTACAACCATTTACATGATTAAATTGTACAACCATTTACATGATTATTGAAAACCAGTCCAATTTTTATATTAGCATGCACACTTCCGCTGGTCTGGAGGACTCTGGGTAATTTTTTTGTATTGTGATATATATAGTAACAGTTTATATTTATAGTAACAGTTGTGTGTGGTAATTTATGTATGGCATTTACACTGGAATAATCCGACAGGAAGTTGTATATATAACTTACTATTTGTTCCTGGGTATATTATTGGGAGGACTGTTTGTATATAATCATTAGAACTTGAGGGTAAAATCTTAGAAGGGTTAGAGTATGATCTTTAGTAGGTTTGGATATGATGTAACTGTCTTATGGTCTATTGATATCTTGGGTAAGACTTTTGAAGGGCAAATTTATTGTCTTTTGAGGGCAAGGGTTTGATCTTTTGAGGGCAAGGGTATGATCTTTGAAGGGCAAGGGTATTGATTTTGGAGGTCAATGGTATAATCTTTGGGGGGATAGAGAATGATCTTTGTAGAAATAGGGAATGGTATTTTGAGGGCAAGGGTATGGTATTTGTAGGGCAAGGGTATGATCTTATGAGGTCAAGGGTATGATCTTTGGAGGGCATGGGTATAATCTTTGTAGGGCAATGGTATTGATTTTGGAGGGCAATGGTATAATCTTTGGGGGGATAGAGAATGATCTTTGGAGAAATAGGAAATGATCTTTGGAGGGCAAGGATATGATCTTATGAGGGCAATCGTATGATCTTAGGAGGGCAAGGGTATAATCTTCAGAGGGCAAGGGTATTATCTTTGAAGGGATAGAGAATGATCTTTGGAGGGTAAGGGTATGTTCTTTGGAGGGCAAATGTATAATCTTTGAAGGGATAGAGAATGATCTTTGAAGGGATAGAGAATGATCTTTGGAGGGTAAGGGTATGATCTTTGGAGGGCAAGGGTATGATCTTTGGAGGGCAAGGGTATGATCTTTGGAGGGCAAGGGTATGATCTTTGGAGGGATAGGGAATGATCTTTGGAGGGTAAGGGTATGATCTTTGGAGGGCAAGGGTATGATCTTTGGAGGGCAAGGGTATGATCTTTGGAGGGCAAGGGTATGATCTTTGGAGGGCAAGGGTATAGTCTTTGGAGGAATAGAGAATGATCTTTGGAGGGCAAGGGTATGATATTTGGAGGGCAAGGGTATGATCTTCAAAGGGCAAGGGTATGATCTTTGGAGGGATAGAGAATGATCTTTGGAGGAATAGGGAATGATCTTTGGAGGGCAAGGGTATGATCTTTGGAGGGCAAGGGTATGATCTTTGGAGGGCAAGGGTATGATCTTTGAAGGGATAGAGAATGATCTTTGGAGGATAAGGGTATGATCTTTGGAGGGCAAGGGTATGATCTTTGGAGGGCAAGGGTATGATCTTTGAAGGGCAAGGGTATGATCTTTGAAGGGCAAGGGTATGATCTTTGAAGGGATAGAGAATGATCTTTGGAGGGTAAGGGTATGATCTTTGGAGGGCAAGGGTATGATCTTTGAAGGGCAAGGGTATGATCTTTGAAGGGATAGAGAATGATCTTTGGAGGGTAAGGGTATGATCTTTGGAGGGCAAGGGTATGATCTTTGGAGGGCAAGGGTATGATCTTTGAAGGACAAGGGCATGATCTTTGAAAGGCTAAGTTTAAACTTAAGATGGCAAGGATACTGTTTATTAATCACTTGAGTATTTTCTTATGATGACTAGAAGCTCAATTGTTTAGACATTGGAAATAGAAAAATGTTAGATATCTTTAAGTAAGACAAATGATAAACCTTCTATTATAACTTTTCTCGGTTCTCAGCTCTTCTCATACATATCACTGTACTGTGGTCAGAAATCTGTTAGGTATCTATGTTGCCAATTATAAAAATACGCGTATACTTCATTCTGTTAACCAGGGAATACATTGTTGTATTTAGATTATGTAACTTTATTATGATTTATTAACTGTTGTTATTCTTTTTGTCTCACACAGATTTCTTGCAGACCTTTAGGGTTATTTGTTTAATAATATGATTTGGGGGACTGACTTAATAGCGTTATCTATATAATTGTTTTGGTAATTTGATTTCTTGACTTTGATGCATTTTTATAAAGTATTTAATATTTATGAAATGTAAGATCCTCAGATATTGTAAATTTTATAACTAACTACGAGGGTTGGCCAAAAAATTCTGCAATTATCGTCGTGAGAGTAATTATTAAAAACAAAAGAATTATATATCACTTGAAGGGGAAATCTGTCTCCAATACGAAAACAAAAGAAAAAGCCGAGTAACCGGCGTGTCGTGTAAAAGAATGGTCATTAAGTTACCTTAGTAACGTAATACCGGCGCACGACAAACAAATGGGTTAGTTCATTACTGTAATTGCATTAATTGTTTGTTGCTTGTAAAGTTGCATTTGCTTTTTATGTTATAATTTGTTTAACTGTCAATAGAGGAATGATTGATGCAAAGTATTTTGTACTTTTTATTGTTCTTGTGCAACGTACATGTAACATATTCCACCAGTGCTCGAATATATTGGACAACCCTCGTCACATGCGCCGGCATTACGGACGGACGTCTGCTTGACCGGTTGTCATCGTCTACCGACACTCGCCCTTCTACAGAGTGTTTGTGTCATTGTAAAACCAGCCTTCGTGACACTGAACTTGTCCCGCTTGCTTTTATAAGTTCTTTGTAGGTATCTGTTGGTGTTTTACCAATTTTTGCACGAAATTTAATTATCGTCCGTATTTCCAGACGTTTAGCGACTGACAATTTCACGTAATTACAGTATTGACGAACATACACAAATGTTTGTTTACGACCGTTACAATAAGGCAAATGACGTTATATTTTCTAGTGACGTTAGGAATACGTACACACACTTTTCCCTGAATTTTGACGTTTATATGTAGTGTTTAAAGAATACCGTGATGCATCAAAGTAATGAACTAACCCAATTTTTTGTCGTGCGCCGGTATTGCGTTACCAAGGTAACTGTATGACGATTCGTTTACACGACACGGGGGTTATACGTTTTTAGCTCACCTGTCACAAAGTGACAGGGTGAGCTTTTGTGATCGCTTTTCGTCCGGCGTCCGTCCGTCCGTCGTCCGTCCGTCCGTCCGTAAACTTTTACTTTAAATGACATCTCCTCATAAACCACTAAGCCAATTTCATCCAAACTTCACAGGAATGTTCCTTTGGTGGTCACCTTTAAAAATTGTTCAAAGAATTTAATTCCATGCAAAACTCTGGTTGCCATGGCAACCGAAAGAAAAAACTTTAAATATCTTCTTTTAAAAAACCATAAGAGCTACAGCTTAGATATTTGGCATGAAACATCTTCTAGTGAGTGTCTACCAAGTTTGTTCAAATAAAAGCCCTGGGGTCAAAATTGGCCCCGCCCCGGGGGGTCATTGATTTTCCCTATATGCATATAGTAAAAACTTAAAAAATCTTCTTTTAAAGAACCCAAAGAGCTAGAGCTAAGATATTTAGCATGAAACATGTTCTAATGGGTGTCTACCAAGTTTGTTCAAATAAAAGCCCTGGGGTGAAAATTGGCCCCGCCCCGGGGGTCATTGATTTTCCCTATATGCATATAGTAAAAACTTAAAAAATCTTCTTTTAAAGAACTCAAAGAGCTAGAGCTTAGATATTTGGCATGAAACATCTTCTAGTGTGTGTCTACCAAGTTTGTTCAAATAAAAGCCCTGGGGTCAAAATTGGCCCCGCCCCGGGGGGTCATTGATTTTCCCTATATGCATATAGTAAAAACTTAAAAATCTTCTTTTAAAGAACCCAAAGAGCTAGAGCTAAGATATTTAGCATGAAACATGTTCTAATGGGTGTCTACCAAGTTTGTTCAAATAAAAGCCCTGGGGTGAAAATTGGCCCCGCCCCGGGGGTCATTGATTTTCCCTATATGCATATAGTAAAAACTTAAAAATCTTCTTTTAAAGAACTCAAAGAGCTAAAGCTTAGATATTTGGCATGAAACATCTTCTTGTGTGTGTCTACCAAGTTTGTTCAAATAAAAGCCCTGGGGTCAAAATTGGCCCCGCCCCGGGGGGTCATTGATTTTCCCTATATGCATATAGTAAAAACTTAAAAAATCTTCTTTTAAAGAACCCAAAGAGCTAGAGCTAAGATATTTAGCATGAAACATGTTCTAATGGGTGTCTACCAAGTTTGTTCAAATAAATGCCCTGGGGTGAAAATTGGCCCCGCCCGGGGGTCATTGATTTTCCCTATATGCATATAGTAAAAACTTAAAAAATCTTCTTTTAAAGAACTCAAAGATCTATGGCTAAGATATTGAGCATCAAACATGTTCTAATAGGTGTCTACCAAGTTTGTTCAAATACAAGCCCAGGGGTCAAAATTGGCCCCGCCCCGGGGGTCATTGATTTTCTTTATATGTGTTTAGCAAAAACTTTAAATCTTCTTTGAAAAAACCCAAATAGCTAGAGTTTAGATATTAAGCATGAAACATCTTCTAGTAAGTGTCTACAAAGTTTGTTCAAATAAAAGCCCTGGGGTCAAAACTGGCCCGGCCCCAGGGGTGTCATTGTTTTTAACTATATGTGTATAGTAAAAACTTAAAAAAAATCTTCTTTTAAAAAGCCCAATGAGCTAGAGGTTAAATGGTTAGCATGAAACATCTTCTTATGGGTGTCTACCAAGTTTGTGCAAATAAAAGCCGTTTGGTTAAATTGGCTCTGCAACGTTGGGGGGGGGGGTTGGGGGGGGGCCTATATACAGGTGAGCGACCTCAGGGCCATCATGGCCCTCTTGTTTTCTTTTGTTTTCTTATATGAGACAGATTTCCCCTTCGAGTGATATATAATTCATATTTTTTATCAATAACTCTCACGACAATAACTGCAGTGCACGAATTTTTTGGACAACCCTCGTATATGCAAATATTCCTAGATAATTTGTTTTGATAGCTTTCATTAGAGGTCTTATTTTATATTAACTGTGCCAACAAGACTATATTTAACAAGTTGCTACTGTTGAGAATTAAATCCCCTTCTCTTACACTGCAGGAAAAGAAAATTTGATATTTTATTTATATAAGCAGATTTTATTTTATTATCATACGGGGTAGGTTAGCGGTGGGGGAGGTGGAATCTAGATTTTGTTTATGAATTTTTAAACCAGCGTGTGTAGCAAACCCATTTTGTTATGACAAATTCGGATGAAAACTAATGATTAAAGAGTAAAGAATTATTAATTATTCTTACAGCCAAGCTCGACGTCAGTAACTCCCCCTGGTTACAGCTTACATCAACTACAAGGAAACAAGAACCATGGATGTGTTAAAGAAGGGTACCTTTTAAAAAAGAGTGAAGGAATGTTGAAAAAAATCTGGCAGAAACGGAGATGTAAAATTAAAGATGGAATTATGTCTATTAGTCATTCTGATGTAAGTTTACATTGTTTTACCCTTGACAGGTTTAAGTTGGCATTGTTTTACCCTTGATTGGTTTAAGTTTACATTGTTTTATCCGTGACTGGTTTAAGTTTACATTGATTTACCCTTGACAGATTTAAGTTTACATTGTTTTAAAAGCCAGTGACAACATAACAAAATAAATGAGTGAGTATATACATTTACACATATTGATATAGTTTTGAAAGTGATAGGCAATTTAACTTTGTAATCATACCTAGCTAGTAGATACATGCATGTACAAAATACAAAATTTTTGTATAGTTTTTAAAAAAAAAACTCATTGATTTATGTTTTCATACATTTTGTGTGTATTTCAGGAAACCAAGGACCCTGTTAGACTTAATTTATTAACTTGTCAAGTAAAAGTGAGTATTTCATTTATTCCATTTTCTATCTTCTAACATTTTCTTGCATATTAGACTCGTGTTTCCATTAATTTTTCCCATGCTTGAAATTTCATCTGGCATGTGGGGTGCCATATGAGTTGCTCACTATATAATGGCATGCTAAGCATGACAAGCCTCGTTACGGTCAGGTTTTTTTTTCCAGGATTTTTGGAACATGACCCATACCCATGGAATTGGGAAATTCATCTATGTTTTGTTAAAAATTGGGATAGAATGCATTACTTAAATTTTTCAGTGATTATTTAAAAGCAAAGAATCACCGTCTAGGATGGCATCTTCAAATATTTAAGCACTATAACAGTGAAGAAGCCCTTAATTTCATAGATTTTAGAAACTGTATCAGGAATACTTGAAACTTAGATTTTACCGAGTAGAAGCACCGACTTTCCGTAAGCCAGTTTGATAGTTTGACATTATAATTCCTTCATCAGTATATCAGAAAATGGACATGCTATAATCCAACACACAATCACACACACACACATGCACAGACACGCACACACATGAAGAATATTATGAGTTAGAAAGATTTTTGACAGGTTATATGGCCCTATATAAACAGTCATTTGTTGATATAACCAGAGTGGTTAGGCGAGGGTTATATTGCAAACAACTGTTTATATATAACCAAAGAACCTGTCAGGAATATTTATAACAAATTTATAATTCTGCAAACTTAATTTTTTAGGAAATAAAGTGAAATTTCTTCATGAATTGACAGCAGCCGTGTATATAAAACTATAAAAACGTCACGATTATTCAACGAAATACACAAACTACAAACTTGCAGTATTATAAAACTGGGTTACATATGAAATTAAACAAGTCACAATGTTATTATACAGTATAGTTATTGTTTGCTTATTACAGCTTGTCTCAGAAGATCCAGGGAAGAAATGTTTTGACCTTGTTTCTAGTCACGGTAAGAAGTTATTTTTAGTGTAAGCAACTTAGTTTCAATATAAATCATAGTGTAAACAATGTAATAATCGTTAAAGTATTTCCAATATGTATTGGGAACATTAAAGCAGATTCTTGCAGATTCATGCTAATTTTCATCAACATTTTGAAAATGTATTTAAAAGTAAAATATTGTTAAGTGAAGAAAGAAAGTAATTTACACAATGCAAACAGCATTTACAGTCCAAGTTAATTACGGAAAAAAGGTCAAAATAAACAAAATTAGCCTTTACTGCTGTAGTGACGCAGTAGAAACATGGTGATAAATTCTGCTAAATTAGTCATTAATAAATTTGTAAATAAGTGTTTTTCATTATAGCCTTGTTATTGGGCTGAAGACTGTCATATTTGCCTGAAACCAATGGCCGAAGGCTAAGATGGCTGTCTAAAGCCTAATAACAATTTTATTAATTAACTACACATAATTTAAAGAAGTTAAATACTTAGTGAACAAACTATAACTAATGTGAAATTCCATTGTTGTGAGGTATAAGAAAGTGTCCTTGTATTTTAGGATTTATGCCCTGAATTCCAGATTTCACAATTTATATTTTTTTGTATAAAGAAAAACAAAATTGACATAGCATTCCATTATGTTTACAGGCAACAGAACTTACCATTTTCAAGCAGATGATGAAAAAGAAATGGAACAGTAAGCTAATTATTTTAAGATAAAATATTTCACAAAATAATTTTTTTTAAATTTTCAATTTTTTAATCAATGCTATTTAAAATGAAATTATTCCTTAAACTGCTATATTACTGTAATGGATTTTTCCAAGCTTTAACTTTGGAACAGTCCATTCAAAGTTAAAGGTTCTCTTCTGAGGGTTTTTCACATGATGGAACTGGAAATATTTTTTGGAGAATTGTGAACCATTTGGTGAAGGGCTGGACCAATAAATTGTGTGCAAATTTTCAGATCTTTCCCTCTTCCTGATTTTTTCAGAATCACCATTTTTATTTATCATTATTATTTTATTGTGCAAAATGACCCAAAGTGAGGCGTTTCAACACTTCGGCTTAAGAATCGTACAAAAAATTATAATTTCAATTTAGTTCTTGGTATATTTCTTCATTATCATTTACAGATTTTTGCATTTTAAGTGCTTCTCTTAGCCTATGTATAAATTCCAAATTTTACGATTTAAGGCTTTTGAACCTCAGTGGTGCCCCTTTATGGGATTTCAGTGTCAACAGACTTTGAGTGTGCGTTTCTCTACTTGTTTTGCTGATTTTTTACACATTTGTTCATATGCCGAAGTTTGATCCACCATACTGGCTTTCCTGGTTAATTATGCAGTAATTAGCAATTTCTCATCAAGTGACCTACTTCTAATTCCACATGATTATTGAGTGATAAGGGGCAAATACCATAATGTAAATTCCCATGTAAGAGAACCAAACTTAAAGACAAATATAAAGGGTAAAAAAGAATTTTTTTTGGACGGGGCCTTTTAGTATAACGCTAAAAATTAGCTGTGCTTAAGGGTATTTTTTGTATAACGAAAAATGAGGGTTCAGGTAAAAAACATATCCGACTGTGCAAAAAACCTTTTTTTGGGTTTAAGTCGAAAAAAGGCGGAGGGTATGTAAATAAATTTAAGTTTTTAAAGAAACTTTAAATGTCTTTTTTAGGTGGTTTTCCCAATTTATTAAGAAAATGAAAAAAGAAGGGGTTTGTTTTTGGAAGGGCATTCCAGGACTGGGGTTTTCGTTGGGGGACCATTAAAATGAGACGGTGGGGGAAATTTAACCCACAAGCTTTTCCCAACTGGGAACCTCAAGTTTCCCTGGTAACAGCATCTGCTGCGATTGTGGGGCACCAGGTATAAATTCTTGAATGAAATAAATTATTTGGTTGATAGTGTGTTTACTACTAATTTTACTTATTTGAGCCGTGTCACGACAAAACCAACATAGTGCGTTTGCGACCAGCATGGATTCAGACCAGCCTGCGCATCCGCGTAGTCTGAACAGGATCCATGCTGTTCGCTATCAGTTTCTTTACATGTAATAGAGTTGGTAAGCGAACAGCATGGATCCTGATCAGACTGTGTTGATGCGCAGGCTGGTCTGGATCCATGCTGGTCGCAAAGCCATTATGTTGGTTTTGTCATGACGCGGCTCATTTATTAGATTTGGGGTGAAAAAACGTAAACTGTATCATATTATGCCTTTCAAGTCGTCATTCGTACTAGGTGCTCGCGCATCCTAGTACACCATCCTTGTCGACTGCCTACTTTGTAGGGCTACTCCCTTCAGCTTTAGTCAGGACACCGGTAGCTAATCTCATGCAGTTTTAGCTGTTTCACCTTAAACATAACCCAGTCTGTAGAGTGGATGACGTCTTATCTGCCTGTGCCTTCTCAACAACTTGCACATACCAAAGGGAAATGAGAAGAATCTATTGTTTTAAATTAGAGCAGCGTAAGGGCTTACCTTCATTTATTCAAAGATGGGCAACTCCCTTTAAATTATTTCACAAACTTCCCTTGAATTATTGTAAAGAAGTGTATATGGTTTTCATCCAATCTTTATCTATACAGGATATATATGGTATGTCAGTTGACAGCAAAAGCATTTGAATAATTCACCTAAAAGTTTTAAGTTAAATCCTGCCATGGACTTACGTAAATCTCAATTAATAAAAGGTAGGAAGTTGCTGCATAGTATTGAAGATGTACTATGCTAAAATTGGATATTTGAAAATATTGATAATTGCTACATGATCGTTTTGTAAATATAAAATAAACATGTTTTGATTTCACACAAAATAGATCTGTTTTGCTTTAAATTCTACACACACCTTTAAGTGGACACACTATAAATATATAGAGTCATTTAAAAAAACAAAAGAAATAGCGTGTTTTTTTTTTAGGAAAGGATTAGCTTTACTCGACCTATAATAAGGAAAGCTGATTCCCATTCATAGTTTGTATGCTCTTTTATTTAAATAAGACATATTCAGTAAGAATGATATAGATTCCAATAAATTTCTGCAATAAAAAAAGGGACGCAAATTTTCTGGCTTTTTTTTAAGTGCACCTGAGCTTGCTCATGGTGAGCTTTTAGGATTGCTGAATGTCTGTCATCCGTCCACAATTGTTCGTTAACACTAGGGGTCACATTTTTGCCTCAATCATCATCAAACTTTGTCAAGATGCTTGTCTAGGTAATTGCTCGGATGAGTTCGAACATTGGTGATCTCGGATGAAAAACTAGGTCATAGGAGCTAAAAATAGATAAATCTTGTTCACACTGTTGTGGCTACTGTTTTGATCCAAATATCCTGGAAATTGGTCTGAAAGTTTGTTTTGATGATTTCTGGGTCAAGTTCAAATATGGGTCAGCTGGGGGTCAAAAACTAGGTCACACTGCTGAAATATGGAAAAACCTTGTTAACACTAGTGGTCACATTTTAGACTCAACTGTCATGAAACTTGGTCAGAATGCTTGTCTATGTAATTGCTGGGATGAGTTTGATGGGTCTGGTGAGCATTCTAGGGCCATCATGGCCCTCTTGTTTTATAATTATAATAGTAATTGCCATTTCAATTTTTAGATCCAAAATGGCTGTCTACAAACCTGGGAGTATTAGTGTGTTTAGAATGCTGTGGTATACATAGAAATCTCGGTGTTCATGTGTCACGGACACAAAGTTTAGAAATAGACGATTTAAGAACATCTCAATTACTGGTAAGTTTATGATAGAATTACGACAAAACCAACATAGTGCGTTTGGGCATCTGTGCAGTCTGATCAGGATCCTTGCTGTTCGCTT
The DNA here is from genome assembly GCF_026571515.1 of Ruditapes philippinarum. Lineage (NCBI taxonomy): Eukaryota > Metazoa > Mollusca > Bivalvia > Venerida > Veneridae > Ruditapes > Ruditapes philippinarum. Next base: position 127,829 of record NW_026866920.1, on the reverse strand, counting down.
ACCAACCCTTTTACAAGTAGAGAAACTGATGGCGAACAGCATGGATCCTGATCAGACTGCACGGATGTGCAAACACACGATGTTGGTTTTGTCGTGGCGTGGCTCGTATATCATGATATTTGAATTGCAAAATATATTGTACATGGGTTATTGTGTATGTAATAACTATTTCTGATGTAAAGATTCACAATACAATATTTTACTTATAAAAAAGTAAGTATTTAATAGCTCTAGAATAATAAAAACTACATGTATAAACAAATCTGATAAAAAATGATAACATAATATTCAATACAGAATCTGTCACAAACAGTCTTCCCAAGGACGCTTACATTTTTTTGATGTCGGACAACTCTACCCACATACCATTATACATTCACTATATTACAAAATGTCTCACGCCTGTGGGTTCAAATCCTGACAGGGACTTTGGATTTTTTCATATGAGGAAGCTATCCAGCTAGCTTACGGAACGTCGGTGGTTCTACTCATGAGCTGGTTCATGCCTGAAATAATGCACAGAAGGGCACCTGAGGTCTTCCTCCATCAGTAAAGCTGGAACATTGCCATATGACCTATACTGTGTTGGTGTGATGTAATACCCTATCAAACAAACAAATATTACAAAATCATGATTTTTTTTTGTTTATTTCAGTTAGCAAGAGTTATAGGAAATGACAATTTTAATGAAGTTTTAGAGGCCAAATTAGACAGATCATCTAAACTTAAACCAGATAGTCCCATGTATGTATAATTCCATTATATGAATAAACCTTTTATAATTAAAGAGTATTTCTTCAAACATTTAATGACACTAGTGTAATTGATTTCAAGACAGAATTTATTTTAATTTGATTGTGTAGGAAGATATAAGTTTATAACACTTTAAAAATTTCTTCTGGGAATTAGCCAGTATTTAGAGCTATTACTAAGCAAAGAGTGTAAATTTTCTTGCTTTAGAAAACTACAGCTTTCCCCTGATAGTGTATGAATCCATGTGGCTAACTATTCTTGGATTTCTAGTCTGGCAGTTAACCACTCGGCCATGTTGCCACAACATTTCTATAAAGAGATGCCATAAAACATGCTGTTTTAAATGATTTGATATTTGTTTGTGACCTTTATTAAAAAACATAAAAAACAAACTGAAACGTTAGAATGCATAATTTTTTTTATAATAACTCATAATTATCACCATGGTTACCAATAACTATTACTAGGAAAGAAAGAGAAGAGTTCATCAAGGCGAAGTATGTACAACATAAGTTTACGATCGAGACGTGCAGCGATACTATAGAGTTACAGCAGGACCTTCAACAGGCAATACAGACCCGTGATATACAAGCTATAATACAGGTGTACGCCGAGGGTCTAGATCTGATGACAGTTCTACCAGAATCTGTTAGTATCTGTTCTGTTAAATTCTTACTCTGCTTAAACCTGTACCACTTTAGTTTGTTAGTATCTGTTCTGCCCTAATTTCGTATCTGTTCTGCCCTAATTTCGTATCTGTTCTGCCCTAATTTCAAAAGACTCATTCTCATAGGTACATGTCCCAAAAGAGGGTCATTGCTGTAGTTTCCTGTATCAAAGTGGCAATTTTGCAGAAATTGTTGACACCTGTTTGTCATAATACATGTCTGACTGTTCTGATATCACTGTTAGAAAAAATGCCAACTGTGTAAAATGGCGATAAATGTTTAATGGCCGGTATTAAAAAAATCCTTAGATTTTCAACACAACTTTGTGTCTTTATGACAAGATAGTACATTTTTTCTATTTTGTTGGACTCAAAATGATTACAATACATATCCGCATATGGAGTACTTATTTTCTGTTAGGGTCATACCATACTTGATCAGATCAGAAAAAAATGCATTGTCAAGTACAACTTAAATACAAACACATTGTGGTATCTTATGTAAAACAGTCAGTTAATATTTAAAATCAATTTTAAACTTTTGTACTGCTTGTCAAAAAGTAACCTCGGTTACCGGTTATTGAATTTTCTAACAGTTTTTTAGCTGAAAAAACAACCGTACCCATTTAAATGGATAAATGTGACACCCCATCAATTTGTATACATTTTACAGCCCATAGATGAGACAGCATTACATCTTGCCATTGCTGAGGAAGATGGCAGCTCTCTCCCAATTGTCGACTTTATTGCACAGAATTCCAATTTGTAAGTATTGAACAACAACCCCCCCCCCCCCCCCCCCCCCCCCCAAAAAAAAAAAAAAAATGAAAAATTGACTCTTTGAAAACTTTAACTTGCACCCTGACAACTAGACTGCCTGGAAATAAGACACCTTTAATTAACCCTACTGATGTTTACAGCTGTAATCAATGGATATTTTTCTGTGGATCAATGATTGGTACACATTTCAAAAAAATAGGGGCGTCCGTGGCCGAGTGGTTAAGGTTGTTGACTTCAAACCACTTGCCCCTCACCGCTGTGGGTTCGAATCCTATCAGGGACTTTGGATTCTTTCATATGAGGAAGCTATCCAGCTAGCTTACGGAACGTCAGTGGTTCTACTCAGGTGCCTGTTTGAGCCTGAAATAATGCACGGAAGGGCACCTGAAATCTTCATCCGCCAGTAAAGCTAGAACTTCGCGATATGACCTATACTGTGTCGATGTGACGCAAAACCCAAAACAAAAATCAAAAAAATAGTTTTGACTAATTAAGTGGACTTATTTGTACAAAATTCCAATTTGTAAGTATTGAACAAAAAAAAAAACCCAAACAATTATGAAAAACTTGCACCATGACAATTAGACTGTCTGAAAATAAGACACTTTTAATTACATCTTTTGAAGTTTGTACAACTTAAAAATTAAGGTCCAATGAAAACTAAAATGTAAAATATCTCTGTGACATTTGATCTTGTGGATATTTGAGCCGCGTCATGACAAAAACAACATAATTGGTTTGCAACCAGCATGGATCCAGACCAACCTGCGCATCCCAGGATCCATGCTGTTCGCTATCAGTTTCTCTACTTGTTAAAGGGTTTGTAAGCGAACAGCATGGATCCTGATCAGACTGCGCGGATGCGCAGGCTGGTCTGGATCCATGCTGGTCGCAAGCCCATTATGTTGGTTTCGTCGTGATGCAGCTCATTTGTCTCTTACCACTAATACAAAAATCATGTAGTATTAAAAGTCTGTTACTTGAGGAGAAAATGGTAATAACTGGTTAGTTATCCAGACAACCAAGCAAGGACCAAAAATGTGATGAAATTATCATTTAAACTGGACAAACAAGCAAACAAACATTAACTTTTACATTTGTATTTAGACCTGTCACCGATAGAAACAGTATCGATGTATCATCAATATTTTTCTGTTTATGGATAATTGATAGACATTTTAAAAAAGATCGTTAACTTTGACTCATTACTAAAATGTCTAGAAATTATGAAAATTCAATAAAAACATATAAAGAAACAGGTGTTTATGTCTAACACTATGCTGTTGTTACATAGTTGAAGTGTTTTATAGCAGTGATGACAGAAAATGGTCAGGAAAAAAATCATGCAATGGGCATTTATAAACAAAATACTCTATTTTACTGAAATCATTGAAACAGGTATGAAAGGTTGATATGCTTTGCACTGTATCAATGACAGCTCTGTTTGTATTTCAGGAATAGTTTGAGCAGACAAACTCGAGATGGTAACACATGTTTACATCTGTGTGCAATGTTGAACAAATCTGAGTGCATGAAATGTTTGTTGAGGATTAAACCTGATATAGCCAACATCAAAAACAATGAAGGTCAAACTGCCTATGATATTGCCCTAGAAAAAGACTATCAGTTGTGTGCAGAATTGGTATGATTAATGCAATATTTTCCCCCTCCCCTAATCCTTGCCCTCAGTTCTTCTAAACACCTCAGTTCTTCTTAACCCCGCCCTCAGTTCTTCTAATCCCCGCCCTCAGTTCTTCTAATCCCCGCCCTCAGTTCTTCTACAGCCCGCCCTCTGTTCTTCTAAAAAAAGTATTGAATTAGCTCACTATTTGTTACTTGCCGAATTGGCATGTTTGTGATAGTTACGTATCTGTCCTCCGTTCTTTAAAAAATTAGGTGACGGAAAGTTGGTGGTTCTACTCAGATGCTCGTTAGTGGCTGTATTAATAATGCACTGAAAGGCACCCGAGGTCTTCCTCTACCATGAAAGCTTGAAAGTTGCCATATGTCTTGGTGAGACCTAAAACCCTGCCAAAAAAAATAGAGAAAGTTCCTTTGTTGAAGTGTGATTTTACAAAATAATATAGTTTGGAAATGCTGAATAAGGGTTTTGGCTTGCTATTGCCATTTATCTGGATCTGGAGTATCACATTTTGATTTTGTTAATCTCGTAAGCCTGTCATCTTTGAAATTTAGCAGCAGATACTGTTTCACTTTGCTGACTACTTAACGCTGCTGAGCTTAAGATTTGGTTAAAAATTGGGTTGACCAATGACTGCCGACAGCTGGTGACTGCTGAACAAATTGAGCCGTGTCACGACAAAACCAACATAGTGCGTTTGCGACCTGCATGGATCCAGACCGGCTGATCAGGATCCATGCTGTTCGCTTACCAACTCTATTACAAGTAGAGAAACTGATAGCGAACAGCATGGATCCTGATCAGACTGCGCAGATGCGCAGGCTGGTCTGGATCTTTGCTGGTTGCAAACCCACTATGTTGGTTTTGTCGTGACGCGGCTTAATTTATAAAAATAGAGTGATATTTGGTGGAGGCATCACAAAATGCCTGTTCAGGCCAGGCAATTGCCGGTGACTGTTGGTAAAGGTTTGACTATACTTCATCTGAAAATATCAGAGGTAATTGATGATAGATGTGGCTTATTTCAAATCACAACCACTCACAATTGGAATTCTTTTGTTGGATAAAGCTGACCACAAAGCTTATAGATACAGTAATGAATAGATGGTTGGCCTCTGTTGACACCATTTGAGCCGTGCACGACAAAACCAATGTAATGCGTTTGCGAACAGCATGGATCCAGACCAGCCTGCGCGTCCGCGCAGTCTGATCAGGATCCATGCTGTTCGCTATCAGTTTTTCTATTTGTAATAGAGTTTGAAAGCGCACAGCATGGATCTTGATCAGACTGCGCGGACTTGCAGGCTGGTCTGGATCTATGCTGGTCGCAAACATATTATGTTGGTTTTGTCATGACGCGGCTCATTTATATGATTGATTTATTGTAGGCTAAGGCTGCTATGGCAGGGAAGAAAGAAGTGTTTGAACATATAAATACAGAATGGGATCTCATGACGGTATGCTATAAAATAAAACTTTAAAGGGACTCCATTGACGTTTAAAACCCTAAAAAGATAGCAATTGAATTTCTTACATAAATGAGCTGGGGCACTTTAACCAGAAATATATGCAAAGATAGTTAAGAAATATACTTTGAAATAAATTGAAAATCCTATTTTTATGCTTTTCGTAGCCAGATATGAGTGAAAAGCGTTTAAACGCTTTTCATTTTGTGTCAATTTTTTTACAATTTGAATAATTATTCTGGAAAAACTAAGTGAGCAAATGATCTGAAATTTTGCACCAAGATTAGTGGTCTAAACCTACATCAAATGGTACATTTATCTGGAAAAAATATTATCAGTCCCATCATGTCAAAAAACCTCAGTGGAGTCCCTTTAAGTTTAAAATTAATTTTTAAAGTAGCACACCTCCAGATTCATGTTTACATGTATTTTCATGAAAATGTATTAAAAAGTAAAATATTGTGAATTGAACAAAGAAAATATTTTTTTTTACATTGCAAACGGCATAAACAACCCATGTAAATTAACAAAGAGTGGTCAAAATATGTAAAAATAGCCTTTACTGCATTATTAAAGCAGTAGAATATTAGGGGAAAATACTGCAAAATCGGTCATAAATCGCTCTAACATAGAAATTATTCCTTTTTTCTTGAGTCATTTTACTTTTCTTAAAATCTCAGTACTTTTTACTCAAGTTTTATTTTCTTGAAATATTTTAGCTCATCTGGAGGAATGCAACTTAAAAAGTATCCATCTGGAGTTTAATGTTGTAGAACAATAAGTTTGTTTTTACATATATACATACATACTAAACAATGTAACCACTCCAGAGTAAGACCCCTTGGGGAGGCAAATACTTTGAATGTTGTTAAGAGGTATTGCTCTGGAGAGGTTAAATATATGGTAGAAGTCTTACTTTGGGAATTTTATTGAAACTGTTGCTGTAAAGAGGCAATTGCCAAAATGAATTTGGAAGTCAGAGACTGCAAATTGGAAGTCACATTTTATAAGCAAAAAGTGGAGAAGTATTAGATTTTGGAAGGAAAAGCCAAAATCAAGCAGAAATGGCCCCAAAACTTCCAATAAAAAGACTCCTGATATATTTCTGTGACCAGCAAGAACTATGCAGAGAGTGTAAAGTTTTTTGCTCACTGAAACAACAGTCAGCAATCCTAGAATACCAGTCCGACAAGTAAACTTACATATATCTGGCTACTTATATTATGACTTATTTATTTTGACAAAAACTTTAAAGAAAAATATTTGATATTTCTTTCTATAAACCCAATGTTCTCAATAATGTTCCAAGGACGTCCCCTCCAGTTCAAGATACATCAATATCATTATAAACAATCATTTGTTTGCTACTTTCATTTTTCAGGATGATGGACCAGATTTCAGTGATGATGAATTAGAGGTAAAGTAACAAATCTATAATTATTATTTTGTTTTTTTCTAAGTAACATTCAATCTTTTCATGCCCCCCATGTTCTTGAGGGGGTTGGATGGAATGGCATATAGATTTAGATTGGTGAAACAGTGGAATGTAAGGGTATCTGTGTCCTGTGGACACATTTGTAGTTTAATGTTGTATCAAATTTGTCTGCAGGCATAGCTCAATTGGGAGGGCATTAGATTTTTAATCCAGGTTTGATCCTCGAGTGAGGCGCAGTTTCTGCATGACAAAAAAAGGTCAAATACTTAAGATCACTTGCCCTTTATCGCTGTGTGTTTGGTATTCCATTAGGGACTTTAGATTCTTGCATGTGAACAAGCTATCTAGCTAGTTTGAATGTCGGTAGTTCTACTCAGGTGTCTGTTTGTGACTGAAATAAGGCTTTCCATCACGGTCAGTTTGGAAAATGCTGGGATCAGTGGGCATTAAAGGAGAAGCCCGGAAAACCGCTGCACATGCTGTTGGCAAAGCTGCAGAGAGTGCGTCCAGTTGGCTCTGGCTAAGACACAATGAACCAACCTTGTAGCCATCATAGACTAGGTAGTACCTGATCAACACTACCTGCCCTACCATATAGAGGATGTTCCGAAATAAGAGACGAAACATCCAGTGACAGATGAATACTTGGCTGATGACGTCTACGTACAGCAGTATATCTGTATTTTTTACACCAATGTCTCCCTCCACCAGTAAATCTGGACAGTTAATATATGACCTTCACAGTGTTGTTGTGACTTAAAATCCAATAAACAAATATTTTCAAGTTGCATTACAGAGCAAGAGTTTGTTGTGGATTGATAGTTTTTATCCAAATTTATTCATGTACTCCTAAGATTTTTTTTCTGCTTTAATTTATTCATTTACTCCCGATATTATTTTCTCAAAAATCACGAGACTAATCTTTGGTCCATTCTTAGTTTCTTTCAAAATTTAAACATTTCGCCAATGTCTGATTTCTATTTTCTTTAAAAAAAAATTGATTATTTATAGCTTGAACCCAGAAAACCAAGGTCACGACCTTCCAGTTTAATAGGAGTTGAAATTCCACACTCGCCAAGGGAACGAGCGGAATCCGACGTTGTACCCCGACCTATTAAACCAAAAAGTAAGATACATTTCATAAATTTTCTTTGTATCATATACTTCTCAAAGTAAAGATAGTTATTAAAGGGACTCCACTGAGGTTTTTTCACATGATTGGACTGAAAATATTTTTTTCCAGAAATGTACTATTTGATGAAGGGTAAGACCACTAATCTTTATGCAAAATTTCAGATCATTTGCGCACTTCGTTTTTCCAATACAATTATTCAAATTGTAAAAAATGACCCAAAATGAAAAGCGTTTAAACGTTTTTCACTCAAATCGGGCTACGAAAAGCATAAACACACGATTTTCAATTTATTTCAAAGTATATTTCTTAACTATCTTTGCATAAATTTCTGTTTAAAGTTCCCCAACTGATTTATGTAAGAATTCTTATGTTATATATTTTTAGGCTTTTAAACCTCAGTGGAGTCCCTTTAAAGTGTTTCGGTATATTTTGTCAAAGTGTCGTTGCGTACATGTGTGGTGCATTGTTTATTGTGTGTTTATTTCTTTTAAAAGTAACCTACTATTTTACAACTATGGTTTATATATTATAAACGATCGATCGTCTCTAGACAGAAAACGCATATATAATTACATTTGAACGAATTGGTAATCAGGTTAGAAAAAATGCGACTTTAACTCGCTTTCATGAAATTTAGTAGTTTAAAAGAGTATGGGGCATTTAAATTTGTAAAATGATTAAAACTAGTTATTTTTATTACATTGGTTGTATTGATGTATAGCTTATTCACCTTGGCCATAAACAAGGTCAGTTTGGAGTTCCTACACATCAAAAGTTCAAGTAGGTGTTGATATAGACGGTGTGTTAAAATATGTCAGTAATAATCTTTGTATAATTTATACTGGAACAGTTTTGCAGACAATATGGCATTTGAACATTAAATTTTTGATTGTAAGAGGCAACTAAATGGGTTCAAATGACTGGAGACTATGCATCTCTTAGCTCCAGCAGGTGAGGTGGTTTTGACCCCCAGGTGTTGCTTTGAAGATTGTAACACCCAAGGTTAGCTAAAATTATCTTTGCTGTTTCGATGCCATATGACCTATACTGTGTTGGTGCGCCATAAAACCAACCAAACAAACAAGCAAACATTATTCAGATAACAATAAGAATATAATTTTCTTACAAGTGTGTGTATTTTTGTATTTTCTCTGCATAGTTGACAGTTATTTGCTTTTCTTCATCAAAGTTCAAAATCTGAAATCTTTTGATCTGGAGCAAACTTGCAATTTTTTTAACATCATTGCACACTATAAAATGCTCTCGAGCGCAGTTTTGAAGAAGGCTTAACAGTGAAATAATGAACTTTCTAGATAATATAACTGAAATACTTAGTTTGAAACAGCACAGAATTGTTTCTCTAACAAATAAATAAAAGCAGAAGGCCGCTTAAACATATATCAGATGAGTAAAATGTATTGAAAGCTTGAAATATTTGAGATTTTCTTGCAGTGTGAAGAGTTCAGATTTTGTATAATGATGATAAACTTTGCTGTGTTTATATATAAAATAAGCCGTGTCGCGACAAAACCAACATAATGGGTTTGCGACCAGCATGGATCCAGACCAGCCTGCGCATCTGCGCAGGCTGATCAGGATCCATGCTGTTCGCTATCAGTTTCTCTACTTGTTATAGGGTTTGTAAGCGAACAGCATGGATCCTGATTAGACTGCGCGGATGCGCAGGCTGGTCTGGATCCATGCTGGTCGCAAACCCATTATGTTGGTTTTGTCGTGACGCGGCTCAAATGTTGTATTTTTGTTGACTATTGTTTTTAGAGCACCACTTAACCCATCCTACAAGGTTCCGTAATAGTCTGAGGAACAGTAAGTGTGTTGTGTATTTTAACTACACATATGTGTCACACATATGTGACACACATATGTGTAATGAATGTTGACATGTGACACTTTTTATATATCAAACACCATTCTCTGTAATGTAAACCTAATGTTTAAACATTCCTAAACCTGTGTATTCTAAAAAAATCTCTTGTACAGTACCACATGGGTACAAAATCCTAACAAAATACATATTCACTTGAGTAAGTTTTCCTATCAGAGAATTCTACTGCAAGTGTTGAAATGTGCTGGTTGTAATTAAGGCACTGTGATGTGTCATGTACAATGTAATCTCTTTCTGTAAAAATGATTGGTATAAAAGTCCAATCAGTCACCCTAATTTTCCTAAAACATCCTCATATACATGTAGCTATAGCTTACCCCCCCCCCCCCCCCCCCCCAAAAAAAAAAACCCCAAAAAACAAAACAAAAACCACCGACAGCAACAAAAAAACCACAACATGTCTTCAGTACCCCTACAATGTTAGGTATTTTGTTTAATAGCTCTTGCCATGAATGTAAAAAAATGCCCTTGTTTCAAGATCTAGTTGCAACTCTTATGACAATGTCATATTGTCAGTATGGAGTTTATGCAATCTTTTACCAATTACCCTACCTCCCCCCCCCCCACCCCAAATATCAAAAATCGACTTGTCTATCTTTCAATCTGGACAAAACCATTCATCATTTTTAGGGGTAATTTCAAAATATGTTCTGATTGAATAACAAACAGTGCAGACCTTAATCAGATGGCACTGGTCACATGGGGTAAAGTCAGTCACTCTAGCATGCCTATGATTAAAGTAGAAGCTGTACAATTGCCAGTTTTAATTGACTTAAAGCTTACCAACAAAAAAAACCTCACCCATTCCCCCCTCTCACCCTTCAAGATAAGAAAAGTAGAACAAACAGGAAATAACAATAAAATATTTTAATTATAATACTTATACAACTCTGTAATGGTTAACATATATGTAATGCATGTTAGTGACTGTCCCATTCTAAAATGGTATAAAGTGCACAGACAGTCTTAGCACAACTTAACTTGTGTAGATAAAAATCTTTGTTTTGCATGACTGTGTTTGAGATAGTCATTAAGTTTAGTATTTATAGTGAAATAAAAAAAGAGATTGTGGACCAGTCTAGAAATTGGTGTCTGTGATTGGTCAGTTTAAATTCTGAATTCAGAATTAACCAATCAGGTACTAGAGTATATGAGACTGGTCTACTATTTCAAGTTTAATAATATTTTCTTTGAAGACAGCATGTATGACACGGAAATAACAGTTCTAGTCATGTTTTGTAGTTTAATAGTTTAGTTGGAATGAATATTTATGCATTTCATGATTTGATATTTTCAATCTCATTATAATCTTTCATAAATATCTTTTAATTATTTTCACCCCATTGCGGCTAAGGGGGTAACCTTTTAAGGGTTGAGGCATCAGAATTGCAACCATAGTTTATCCCTGCGTGGTCGTAAGAGCGACTAAACAGGCCCAAATTTCTGGAGTCGGTGAATCTCTTAGCAAGTGAGGTGATTTTGACCCATGGTGTTGCTATTAATTTGTCTTTTTTTGACTCCATATGACTAAATTGTTTGTTGCGACAAAAAAAGGGAAAAAGAAAAAACCAATATTTTAAAAATTACTTATTGTTTATATTTTTAAAACTTGTAAGTATTTTGGGAAATTTTCTTTTGGTAAAAAAAAAATTTTTACCTTTAAAAAGCAATAAAAAAATTTAATTTTTTTTCCATATAAATATTCTTTTTTTAATTTTAAAATGAAAGGACTTTTTATTTGACAAAATTTTATTTCCTTTAAATAATTCCGTTTGGGTAAGTAAAATGGACGAATGTCATTTGGGTTATTTTAAATTAGGGTCAATGGGTAATAATTTTCTGAAGGAGTTTTGAGCGAAGGCTAAAGAAAGTTTGGGTTTTCTCATTGCAATTGATTTATAAAAGGATTGAAAAAATTTTCCAATTTTTTTTTGTTAAAAAATCTCTTTTAAATTTACATAATTAAATTTTTTAAATGGATTTATCTTTTTTCCAATCTGGACAATATTATTAATCATTTTCAGGGGCAGTTTCAAAATATATACTGACTGAATAGTGAACAGTGCAGACCATAATCAGACGGCACAGAATGTGGCAGCTGATTGGTCTGCACTGGTCACATGGGTAGATTCTGCCAGCTGGTCACATGGGTAGATTCTGCCAGCTGATTGGTCTGCACTGGTCACATGGGTAGATTCTGCCAGCTGATTGGTCTGCACTGATCACATGGGTAGATTCTGCCATCACCTAAAGGCTAAGAGTTAACGGGAAAAAATTTCTCTAGTGATTGGTCTGCACTTTAAACATAATAATTTCCCTGTGATTGGTCTCATTTAAAACTTTGTAATAATGTGGGCGGGTTTGATTCATAGGGGAAAAGATTTAGTAAAATTGGTTATTGTATATGGGAAAATTTTGATGATTGGTTTTAGAAATTTGGGAAAGATGAAGCCATTGTTGATGATTTTGTTTAATTTTCAATTGGTCTGATCTGGCATTTCAATGTATTAAAGTTGCCTTCAGCTTTTCTAACGGTTAAATATGTTATTTTTAGATAAGTTGTTTCATATAATTGTTAAATCAAAAGGGAATTATGTGGGAAAAGAAATTGGGCCCCCCAATAAAAAACAAATTTAAAAATAAGAAACCCTTGAAACTAATTTACCCGGTCTGCTCCTATAATTATGTTAAATCGTAAGCGACGATTTTTTTCCCGATTTTTATTTTAAAAAATAAACTTTCTGCTGCCTATAAATACCCTTTGGATGCTGTTTGAAAAAGGTTTAAACAGTGATAGACACCTTTTCAAGTTAAATTATAAAATATTATTTTTGAAAAACCAAAATTGTTTTTCAACAAAAAAAAAACCCAAGGCTCTTTAAGGGAAAATGACTAAAAGCATAGCATTTTGATGCATCATTCAATGTATATATGCACTTATGATTATTTGTTTCCTTTACCTCCAGTTTTAACATTTCATTCAAAATCTTTTTTTGGCATGTCTTATTTTAAGATAAGCTCAAGGGACATAATTCTACATAGCATAATAACAAGAGTTATTTTCCTTGGTTTTCTTCAAAGATGTCAGTAAGCAAGCAGATATTTAATGCATTTACATGCAGCTTCTTTTTGCTGACTTTAAAAAATATTAAGATTTAAACTTGAACCGTACTAGATCTATGCTAAATAACTTTTACCGGTAATAACAATTCTACTGTTTAATAAATTTGAAAAGTTCATCTGTAATTAAAAAAACTTTAACCGGCTGAACTTAGAACTGTAATTGATCCAACAATTCATTTGAAAATTAAGGTATTTCAATATCAAAAATACTGAAATTGTTATCTATGTCTCTGATATAACCTATACTGTGTCGGTGTGATGTTTATGGCAATTATTGTCATTTCATCCATAATAATTTACAACTTTATTCATAATGGCAAAATGGCATCATCCCAGGTATAAGTTTACGTCGAAATAATGTGATTTACAATCTACTTCTTCAGATTGCATTTTGATAACAAATGCTTTTATATATACTAAACCATTCATATCAGTGAACAATACAAGGTTATATTTATTTAGTTTACTACACTGTAGTTAAATTTAGGCATAAATTTTAATATACATTAAGTCACGATACTTCTTTTGTTAGTACGAGGTAAGTTTATGACATGGTTGCTAAGATACAAAAACAACAACAACAACATTGTTTTATAGTTGCAGGTCTCGGTAATCACACTAGTCACTCGTTGCCAAACTCCCCTCCGGTCACGTCGGGTAATCCAGATCGTAATTCCCTCGAGCCTCCATTACCTCCACGAGGTATAAAGAAACCTCCGGCAGCATTGTCATTGAGTGGCGGAGGTATGGTCGGCGGGAGACCACTTCATGCTAGAAATACGTCAGATCTGGGGTCGGAAATACCGTACGTTTTGCACCGACGTACCCCGTCAGAACCCCCGCCTCGACCTCAACCTCTCGATGCCAGATATACCGTCAACATTCCATATAGTGATGGTAACTATTGTAACCAAATCATAGGCGATTTTATGTAACATACTTGCTTTATGTAATATAGGGCTGTCATTGATAGAAAAGTTTGTATTGATATATCACAAAATATCGACGATACAATGAAAAACATTTAAATATTTGTTATAAATTGGGATTATGGTGTTATGCATGCTTGTATTAGACATTACAAATACTACAAACTAACAGAAAGTTTGTTTTTTCTGTTATTTTTGTCACTGAGATTTTAAAACAGAGTTTAAAGTTCAAGTTAGCCAAGAAAACTGGACAAGTGACTTCTCTTATTAGGCAAAACAGAGAGGTATATTCACTAACAGAAAATTTATTTTTAGCTTGTATCGATATTTGAAGGTGTGTGTTGTTATTGTATCGGATGATGAATATCGATGATATATTGATATTGCGATAATGACAGCCCTAATGTTATAGCCCTGCTTTGGATTACATGCTGTTCAAAATTATAGGATTTCAATATCTGATATGTCTGCCTGCTTAGGTCAATAGAGAGAGCATAAAACTTTTTTTTATCCAGGGGTCTTTTTGGTTTGATCCCCAACCCCGGTAAAGTTTAAAGTGACATTAAAACCCCATCATAGTGAATGTTTAGTTGTATCATTTCTGATTCAGGTACGGTATTATGGAAAAGTTTTCTAGTTTTTATCCTGGGGGGCCGTTTTGTTGACCGGACAGCCCAAAAAGGGGTGAAAACAGCATAAAAAACAAAAACCGTCAATTTTTTTTCAATTTTGTTTCGAAATTTTTTCCTTTCGTTTAATAAGAAAAAAGTTTTTTTATCTTTAAATTTTTGAAGTTTCCCTTTTGGGTTAGCAGCTTAGGAAGTGTGGTTTTTTAATTGCCCTTTGTGCCTGAAATTTTCAAAGGGGGACCTAGGGCTTTCTCCCCACAAAAAAAGTTTGCTATATGACATACGTTTCTGTGAGTAAACCCCAAAAAAAAAAAAAAAAGAAGAAAAGAACTACCTATGGCTATGGTATTTATGTTGAATGACACACTAAATTTTCTTATTTGTTTCCCTATTAAGAATTTTCTAGCAATTTACTAAGTTTGATCTAATTGTTTGATTTATTGCCATATTGAATGTTCAAAAGAATGCTGTAGAATCGGGTAAAACTTTGTGAATATAAATGGAAATAGTTGGTTTACCTCCCTTGAACTAATATTTTTTTCTATTTTTAGCCAAACATGGTGGATCCCAGCCACGGCTTGATATGAGGTATTATTTATTTTATTCATCATCGGTATAATTGTTAAGGTTATTTAGGAACTGTATTTTTGTTTTAATATTATTTTTCATAAAGGATTTTTTCATGAAGGATTTGGAAATAATGATCTCTAGCATTTCAGACTAGATTTTTTTTGTAAGTATTTGCAAGGAAATATCAGTCACATGCTTTAACCCTTTCCCTCATGAGCATATTGTCAAAAATGGCAGTTTTCATTAAAAAGCCTCCTGTTACAAGTTCAAACTGCTATGAGAAATGCTTCAATACTAATGAAACTTGGCACACATGTTGACTGGATCATAGCCTTTAAAACGGCATGCTCAATCTTAAATTTCCTATTACCATGGCGATGGGGGGACGTCTCATTATTGCCAAAAATCACTATTTTGCATTGTTTTTTTCCCCATCCAAACTGATTTCAAAGTGCTGCAACGTCTCAATGGATTGTAATGGAGTAAAAGGCTTTTCAGCGTTAGTTACATGTTACCTTACGATCGACCTGAGGCCATTTTAGCCTGTCACATGTCCAAAATTTTCTTGGCGATGAGGGGGGCTACGGCCCCCCTTCAAACCCCATAACAGAAGGGGGTACATCCCCCTTCTGGCAACCCCCTGATGTAACTTTTTGATGGGGGCGGCACCGAAAAATTGATCACTTTTTTAAACAACATTTCCCAAACGAAAAAACAGTGTTTGGGCCTAAATAGGTTAATTTTTCACTGTTTGAGGCCTAAAAAAAGGGAGGGGGGTAGGAAAGCCATCAAAACAAGCCTTTATGAAGTAAAGGGTTAGAATGAGGTCCTTCCACCTCCTTTATGTATTTATAGAGTTGCTTACTTAAGATAACAAGTTTTTCAACTGATGTGAATGAACTTGTAAATTGAAACGCTACTAGAAGAAAAAGGGCCAAATAAAGATAGTAGTTTTCTTAATTTCTATTTGATCTTCTAAGAAATAAATTAATTAATCAATTCAATAGTTATGTCATTATGTAATATTAATTATTTAATAATGTAATATGCAAGTAACAAAAATAAAGTGCATGTACTGGCTGTCATCACAGATCTTGTGGCAGATTATCCAAGGTCTTGAACAATGGCTGAGTCATGGAAATTTTAGATATGAGTGATCAAGATTTGTAAAACAGACAGATTATTTACACTCATTATCAGTTATTTTTTATTTCACATAACTATATTGTGTAATTGTTTGGAAGGACTTAAAAGTAAAGTTCATTCTAGTTTGTTTTCTTTTGTTACAGTTTGTCTGACAAACCTGCAGTTCCACCGAGACCTAGAGCTTTATCAGGCAGTGGAGGTAATTCAGTAGTTTAAGCTGGACTATATAATGTATATGGGGAGCTGTACTGCTCCCCCACCCTCGGCAGTGTTGGCGTCCGCCATCAGATTTCAGATTTAAATTTTTGTGCAGTAAAATTCATGTATATTTTACTAAAACTTCTTTTATTTCTTAAGATATCAACTTCAATTTCAAAAATATACTCCATGCAATGTGGCAAGGTTCATAACTAGTAGCAATATTTAATAAAGCAATATTTCCAGAATTATCTTCCCTTGAACTTAGAATTTTTCTTCAAAAAGGTTATTTTTTACTCTTAATTTTTTATTTCATAAAGGATAGATGCCAAACTTAAAATATATGATTTTTATCATCAACTTACTTATTGGCCATTAGTCTGATTAATATCACTTGTTCAAATACTGCTACTTTTACGGCTCATGAGATGTGTATTTGATATACACTTTTTAAAAAAAAAAAATGTATGTTTTTTAGTGAAAATGTACCTTTGATAAATAACATTAAATTGCAAGCCATTACAAAGGAAGTAATTTATCTTCAGATTTTATCATTTTCAGATTTATCATCCAATAAAACCAATTCTCCAGATGTCGAGACACCACCTCCAATCCCAGCTCCCAGAAAGGTAAACAATAAATGAGCCCCGCCATGACAAAACCAACATATTGCGTTTGCGACCAGCATGGATCCAGACCAGCCTGCGCATCCGCGCAGTCTGATCAGGATCCATGCTGTTCGCTTACAAACCCTATTACAAGCAGAGAAACTGATAGCGAACAGCATGATACCTAATCAGACTCTGTGGATGCGTAGGCTGGTCTGGATCCATGCTGGTTGGAAACACACCATGTTGGTTTTGTTGTGACGCGGCTCAAAAAAAAACTGCTGCATATACATGTATATACAGTAAATATTTTAAAAGTGTTAAGTTTGATTGACAGATGTCATTATCAACCAGAATTTTGACCTTAATTAAGCAGCATACATTTTTACCATGTAAGAAACCATATGTTCAGTAAAACTTCTGTTGAGTAGTACTCTTTGTAGACAAAAGATTTTAAGTCACTGCTGAGAGATGTAACATGAAGCCTTAAAGGAGCTCACCTGAGGTTAAAAATTCTAAAAACATAAAATTTGAATTTCGAAAATTAATTAACTGGGGCACTAAAACTATAAAGATTTGTAAAAGATTACGGCCATTGTCTTACAGACTATTCTTTTTGATATTGATATTAACTAACTCTAGCATGCAGGGGAAATAATTTAGACGGTACCAAAATCAGTTTGTTTTAAATCGTAAAATAGCTATATTGTCTGATTGCATAAAAGAAATGAAAAGGATGTTAGGGTTGCAAGGAGGGGGGCGGGCAAGGGTTTAGTTGTTCGTTAAATGAACTTTTTTTCCATTTTGCACCTTTACTGTAATTTCTTGGTTGTAGCCAAAAAAAATGGGATACAGGCGTTGCGAGGCTCTGTTTGACTGTGATGCTGATAATGAGGATGAACTTACATTTAGAGAAGGGGAGATAATCATTTTATTGAGGGAAGAAGAGGAAGAGTGGTGGGTAAGTTGTCTCCCTTTATTTGCATTATTGTTTCTTATGAAGAAATTAAAATTATTTTCAGGAAAGAGAAATTATATTAAAAGAAATATAACTGGAATAGTACAAGAGCTTGTTTATAGACAGTTGGAAAAAAAAGAAAACAAAAACAACAAAACAAATGAAAAATAGGCAAGAATTTTAGAGATATAACTGAAAATGAAGTCGAACCTGACAACATAAGTTAACAATTGGAAGAAACTCCTGCTCAAATATTTGTGTGTTTTGCATTTTTGAAATAACACCTTTTCTTATTGCTGATAGGCCTTTCTTCACATATGTTTCAAATAATTTGGAGAAAATGGTACTTTCTTGTTGTAAAATATATTTGTAATATAAGTAGTTTTCCTAAATTTTCTTATAATAATTCAAAACAATACTCTAACTTATTTATTTTAATCACATATGAATATATCTGAAGACATAATATCTGGTATATTACTTTTTTGTTTGTGGAAGCTGTCATTATTTCTTTATTGATTTATTTATTCCCATTTATTTATTTGTATTAATTCATTATTTAATTATTCATGTATTCATTCATAGGGGCATTCATGGCCAAGTGGTTAAGGTTGTTGATTTCAAACCACTTGCCCCTCACCACTGTGTGTTCGAATCCCGACAGGAACGTTCTATTCTTTCATGTGAAGACGTTTTCAAGCTAACTTACAGAACTTCGGTGGTTCTACTCGAATGCCCGCTCATGCCTGAAACAATGCACTTTGACATAAGGGCACCAGATGTTTTCCTCTAGCAGTTAAGCTGAAAAGTCGCCATATAGCCCATTCTGTCGTGGTGCAACATATAACTCAACATTCATTCTCATTCATGTATTTCTATATTTCAGGAAGGAGAGATAGAGAATCAGCCACATAGGAAGGGCCTGTTTCCAATAAGTTTTGTAAAACCACTACCAGACTGACTGGCAGATATATAATTGCCTCATATCAAACTTGTATCTTCTAGTCCAAGGTCCACCAGTTGGTTAAATCACTACAAAAAAATGAATGTAGATCAGTCTTAAACTCCAATCATATAACTACAATCATATGATTGGCTGATTTCAAAACTACAAATTTGAAATTCGACCAATGACAAAGGTTTATTCAGAAAATTGCTCCTGTAATTGTAAAGTTCATGTATATGGGACTTATTGGACTTTCATTGAATATATACATTTATTTACATATGCAAAAAGACACACCCTACAAATATGATATTATTAGACTGTCTGTATAGCATGATAAGGTAAATTATCACGCATAACAATATTTTATCACATAAATTCACATACTAATTTTCTTTGACAGTAATCTATTTCCTGATTACTGGTTGCCTGGCTACTTGTTACCTAGCAGCTTGTTACCTGGCTACTAAAAGTGTTACCTAGCAACTTGTTACCTGGTAACTTGTTACCTAGCAACTTGTTACCTGGTAACTTGTTCCCTAGCAACTGGTTATCTAATAACTTGTTACCTGGCAACTTGTTGCCTAGAAACTTGTAACCTGGTAACTTGTTATTTGGCAATTTGTTACCTGGCTATTTGTAACCTAGCAACTTGTTATCTAGCAACTTGTTACCTGGTAACTTGTTGCGTAGCAACTGGTTATCTAATAACTTGTTACCTGGCAACTTGTTGCCTAGAAACTTGTAACCTGGTAACTTGTTATTTGGCAATTTGTTACCTGGCTATTTGTAACCGAGCAACTTGTTACCTGGCAACTTGTTACCTGGTAACTTGTTACCTTGCTACTTGTTACCTTGCTACTTTTTACCTGGCAACTTGTAACCGAGCAACTTGTTACCTGGCTATTTCTCCGATTATCATATGTTATTTCTCCTGCATCCACATGTAAAAATTCATTAAGACTTTATAAAAAAATGTTCATGCAATTTTAAAATCATGGCTTTTAGATATTTGTTGAAGGTATTTATAATAATAACACATCTGTTGATACTTTTACTGCATTTTCACTGTAAAAAAAACAGCTTTTACCAAGCTGTAGATATATATTATGCAATTTAGTAATTGCCATGCTTCTTTACTGGCATAATGTTAATTTAACTGCAGATCTAGTGTTCACACATTAATCACAAGTTTGCATTTATTCATTATTTATATGTACCTTTAAAGCAGCACGCCTCAAGATTCATGTCAATTTTCAACAAAATTTTAGAAATGTATTTAAAAGTAAAATATTGTTAGGTGAATAAATAAACTAATTATCATATTGCAATCGGCACTTATAATCCAAGAAAAATTACCAAATAGTGGTCAAAATATGCAAAACCAGCCCTTACTGCATTAGTAACGCAGTAGAAATATGATGATAAAATACTGCAAAATCAGTCTTAAATCGCAAATAACATGTAAAATTAATATCGGATCTTGAATGTTTTTACCTTTCTTAAAATATAGGTACATTTTTCTCAAAATTGATTTTCTTTAAATATTTTGGCTCATCTGGAGGCGTGTAGCTTTAATGTCAAGTTTGTTACAATGTTTTACATTGTGTTAGGGACCAATATAGATATATAAGCATTCATGGGCAAGTGTTGTAATTTAACAATTGACTTAATTATCGTTTAAACCAAAGACCCATTTGATATTAAAGTGACGTTATCCTCATTTTGAGCTTGTCTGTTTTGAAAAAGTCGAGCTCTTATCAGAGTTATGGCCCTTTAAAAGGGATGCCAATTTTACACAAAAATCAGTGGATTTCGAGGTCGCAGGACCACTTTTGTTAATAATGTAAATCTCTATCTCCAAATTTGCTATCGTCTATGGTCAGATTGTATTTATTTAGACCGCACCGCCTTTCAGATATGTTCAGTTATTGTCACTATTATAGTAAGCCAATGAACGAAAGCGTTACATATACCGACCAATCGTAACATAGCATCTTTCTGTATTTGAAGAAAGAAAAACAAAAAGTTCTTACGCATATTTAACAGGTTTTATGGTTGAATGATTTTTGGCTAAGTTATGGACCTTGAATAAAAATGTGTTTTGCCCTGTTGATGATTGTTATGTCTTTAGCTACTCAGTAGCTGCAACATGCAAATAGCTGTTATCGAGCGACACATCTGATCACCCTTGTTATCATCTGAACATTAACAATACCTTGACATTGATATAGAATTTTCTTTGAGTTATGTGGGCTATTGATTATACACATGAACTAGACAATGAAAATTAATGCAATTGTGGCAAAATCTAAAGTTATTTAAACTTTGATCTGTACACCAAGTATTTACTCTTGGATGGGCATAATGTCACTTTAAGAAAAAATAGGTCATATATTTTTTTGTCATCAATGGGACCAAAATTTCTCAAATGACAATGTGTAAGTCTTTCTTATGATCATATTTTTGTTTGTAAACTAATTTACTGCCATGAGTTTAAATCTATTTTTTTAGGTTTAAACATATATATTGTGTTTCATCTTTGCATAATCTACTACACTACTAACACAGTAGGCATTATAAATAGGAAAAAATAATTTATATAACATGGTGATGTGTCACAACAGTGGTTCGGAGAAATACTAGGATCTGGTACACCCTGGGTCATATATATCAATGTTAAACCTTTGTTATGAGTAGGTCCTAATCATATTTTAAGCTAAAGTTTGAATAGATTTACTGCAAAAAAAGCAGACTGTTTTCAGAGCAAAAAAGGTTAAAATGTATCATTTCAATTTCTTTCATCTATATAATGTTTTTGAAAACAGATTTTGAAATATAAGTAAGCTGATTTTCTGTTATTTTCTTGAGGCATGCTGCTTTAAGGTTTAATGTGTTTGTGGGACTGAAAAGCCAACCAAAAAAATATATATAACAATAACTAACAGAACATTGAATTATTTAAATTGTGGATTTAAATTGTGGGGGAATCAATTCTAACAAAGTATTGTAGTTATTTGATGATATTCATGTTAGTTCTGGTAGACATGAAAATGTTCAATTTTTGTTTGTTTATTATAGATATACTTTATAGAATCACTTTATTATAGATATAGATTAATTATAGATATAGTTACTGACTTTGGACAAAATTACAAGTAAGCTATCAATGTTAAATTGAGTGTCAAATCTATAAGCATAAATAATGAACAATTTTATTAAATATCCCTCTTGAACAATATTCTTAGGGGTTTTTTGTGGACTTTGGGCTCTGTGATCATATGGCAGAATCTCAAAGCAGA
Organism: Ruditapes philippinarum; assembly: GCF_026571515.1. Classification (NCBI taxonomy): domain Eukaryota; kingdom Metazoa; phylum Mollusca; class Bivalvia; order Venerida; family Veneridae; genus Ruditapes; species Ruditapes philippinarum. The sequence goes on along the minus strand of NW_026866920.1, from coordinate 105,636 downwards.
TGTGGAGTCTGAAATTATGGTACGTAATTACACTGCTAATGGGAAATATAGCTTTAAATAATGTCATCACCTAAGTGAAATAATGGCCTAAGTCCTATAAGAATTTTATAGGAGTTAGCTTGTTACAGCTTTAAGGTGATGATTTGTCATTAATAGAGGTTCCGCCACTTAGGGCTAAATGTCTCATAGTTCATCTGATCACTGTTCTTGAACAACTGTGAGGTTGAATCTCTTTAACTTGTGGATGTTGACTTGTTCTTATTAAACATGCTATCCAGCTATCTTGTGGTGAAAAAGGTGGGTGGTTATCACCTGCAGTGGTCATTACCTGCGACCCATACCCACAGTGGTCATAACCTCCGACCCACACCTACAGTGGGTTGTAACCTCTGACCCATACCCACTTGATCATTACCTCTGCCCCATACCCACCACAATGGTGAAAACAACCACCCTATACCCTCCAGTTGTTATAACATCCACCCCACACCCCCAGTGGTTATGAATTCCACCCCTTAACCACCAACTTACTTGAGCCTGAAATGATATAATGAGGTACACATTGTTAAGCTGGAAACTTTCCGCATGACTTCATATATTTGTAACTTTCGCATGTCTTTTAAACAAGCATAAAAGAGAATAATACCAAAGCTTTAATTACCTGATTTTTTATCTTCGCCCTAACCAAAGAGAGACTGTTGTTAACATAGATAGTTGTTAATTGATGCTATATTTCTCTAATGAAATACATAGATAAGTATTTGATGTAGATATGTGCAATATGGTATCAGGGAATACTATGGTATATAGAGTAGTTTGTAAATTAAGTCCCAGCTTATATAAAATGTCTGTAAAAGGAACTGTCTATTTTTGTAATGAAGTCTTTTGCTAAGTTTCAGTATTACTTGCTTTAATACAAAAACAAAATAATAATTGTAAGAAAAAAAAATGGCATCTTTATTGTGTAATTGTTATATAGTTTGTACAGTGTGATTTTATGGATGTGAAGTTTGGGGTTTTGGGGACAGAAAATGATAGTTTCCTATCATTTAATTTTGATGCTTTAGTGTCATAAAGTTATAACTTATTTGACTGTTTATATACAATATCCTTTTGACATTATCCTTTTATCATTATATGATTAGGTATTTAAAAGCAAGTTTACAATATAAAAAACATAAATTGCATTCAAGTAAATTTAATCACAGTCATGGAAAATACACATTGTTGTGTATATAAGTTTACTATCTGAATTCACTTCTGTTGTTGTTGTTGTTGTTGTTGTCATATAACAATGAAATGATATCAAACAATGAAATAATAATGTCATGTATTGAGATAATGTCATGTAACCAGTTGATGATGTAATACAATTGTTTAATGTCGACATTTTATGATGTCATACAACAAGTTCATTGTCTCATACAGACAGTTAGTAATATCTTATAAGCACTTAATGATGTCATACATTGCTAATAATGTCATACAGTAAGATTATGAAATGAAAATCTTTTTGTGATACCTTTCAGTCGATGAGTTAATGAAAAGTTAGAAATGTCAGACAAGTCAATGTCGTGAAGCTTTCTATGATGTCATACAAGTCAATTGTTAGGTTAAATTGACAGTAATGTCATACAATCAACATTTCTATGTCATACAAGTAATCTGTTAGGTAGAAAAGCAGTGAATAATGTCATACAATCAACATTTCTATGATGTCATACAAGTAATCTGTTAGGTAGAAAAAGCAGTATATAATGTCATACAATAAACATTACTATGATATCATACAAGCAATTTGTTAGGTAGAAAAAGCATGTAGTAATATCATACTATCAACCTTTCTATGTCATACAAGTAATGTGTTTGGTAGAAAAAAAAGCAGTGAATAATGTCATACAATCATTTGTTATTGTCATACATCAGAACTCAGTGAAACAATCTAATCAAAGCCTTGTATTCATTATATACATTTATTTTTGTGCAGAAATAGATGCATTTATTGAACAACTATATAATAGTATAAAAGGAGTTATATGTGTAAAACAACATTATATTAATAATTTTAAAACAATTTATTATTTGTATCATTGTTATTTCATTATACATGTACAACCCTGTGTTCACAAAGATTTAAGGATCAAGATCAGGATCAAATTTAAAAACTGAGATATTCTTCATTGTTTATCCTCATAAATTAAATACCGGTATCTAATATTAATTTGATAGAACTGGACTTGCAATAGCAAGTTCATGAAATTTTAGAATAAATTTATTGTTATTTTTGCAAGATACGGGCATTTTACAGTTGATCCAAATTTTGATTTTGATCCTAAAATTGACCCTTATTTTGATCCGATTATTTTTGTATTTGTTTTGTTATTTGTTGATCTTATCCCAAAGTAGTTTGGTTTCTTTGCAAATCAGCAATTTTTTTTTTTGCATTTTGAGTATTTACAATTTAATTCAACAAAACACAATTAATTTCAGTAACATTAAACAATGAAAATAAAGTCAGGATCACTCGATCCTGATCTTTTCTTAGTGAACACTGGGCCAGATATTAATGTCATGTAACTAAAATCTAACTGTTTGTCCATGCAGGTTTATGTATGAAATCCTCTATGTAACTGTTTGTGACTAGCTTAAATTAAATATTCAATTATATGACAAAAAGTTTTATACACCAAAACCTGTGTAGAAAGGCCTGTTGGAGGTCATGGTCTTTTTAGACAGGTGGTATTTAAGTAAAGTGATTGGAGAATTTCAATTTCATGTTACGATGTATGCCCTAAAATAAATGTTATATATCTTTATTTACAAGAATGCATTTATTATTTCTCCAGTTTTGTTTGTGAATGTGTTAATATGAAGTTTGTTAATTCAAGATCTTTTTTTTAGATACTCTATTTACATGAATATGTTTTCTGATGTTCTTATACTAACTTTTTACTTTAAGTTGCTCATACTTTTTCTTTATTTAAATTGAATATAAGAGATTGAGTGTTACTTGAAAGTTACCTCTCATTACTGAGTACATTGAAATATATTTTTATTTATGTGAAGAAGCTTTTCAGCTAACTTATTGAAGGTTGGTGGATCTAAAAATAATTAACATGTGTATTTTATGTCCTTGACATGACCTTAACATTTGTACAACCTTGTTTTTAACATGTGTGTGACCTTGACTTAAACATGTGAATGACCTTGACATGACCGTAACATGTATACAACCTTGAATTTAACATGTGTATGACCTTGGCATGACTTTAACATTTGTACAATGCGTACGACCTTGACATGACCTTAACATGTTTACAACCTTGTAATATGAAACCTTAGCGTGTGTGTGACCTTTGACATATGACCTTAACATGCCTTTGCTCTTGTGAGGGTAAAAATATTATTGGGAAATATAGAGATAGGACAGTGTTGTGATGACTTTCCGCCAAACTTGAAACACTTCAGAGTAGCACTGCCAAGACAGGCAACTCTTCTTAGTGTTTTCATTCCCTTGCATTTTTGTATGATGAAGAAAATTAAGTTCTAAGAAAAAGACCATGCACCTGTTAAAATATATAATTAATTGCCCCTCACCATTGTACATGTTGTAGACTCCAATACTGCCAGGGAAATAATTTAAAGATGGGAATCTGATGTTTTCTTCCACCAGTAGTGCAGGAAAGTTGCCATATTTCCTAAAATCAGGGTTTCTTCTTAGCATATAGATATATTAATACATAAACATACTGTACACATGTGTTAAAAACCATGTTCAAAAGCATCACTCTATTATACTAGCTAATATATATAATACATGTTTAAAGTGGATTTATATTACCGTAAATTCTAGCATTATAATTCATTTTGTTATAGCTTGCCTCTCATTGTGTTATGTTGTATTTTTGTTTTCCTTTGTTTTTGTATTATCATATTTTTGTGCTTAACCAAATATTGTGCAATATTTTTAACTGTATTTTTTACATCATAATAATGAATAATCATACATGTGTTTTGTTTCATGTCTATTTGTTATGTTATTTTTTTTAACCGTATATATCATAATTAGAATATGTTCTTACATGTCCGTAAAATGGATGCACAAGATATTAAATCTACCATAAAATCTATATTAAATGCACCCCAGGAGAATTGCCTTTCTTTTTCTTTTAGATGGCAAAATTACTTTTATCTACATAATTTATAGATATGTATTAATTGTATATTTATAAGCCTTTCTTAACAATGCATTTTTGACCTGGTGCATTACAAAAAGCAATTCCTTCAGTTTTGTACGTAGTTTGTTAACACAGAAGGTTTATTTAATGTAAAGAAAATAAGACCAGTGTGTTTGTAACGCTTTGTTGATTATAATTATTAAGTTGTTTTCACACCATCAAACTAGCACACTTCTTTTATATTCCCAAAAAAATTTAATCACAGATCTAATTGCAACTTTATTAGTTGTTTTTTTTCCTAGAAAGACGTGCATTTATTAGGGAAGGGGGTATTTATTACAGGTTTTATGGTATACATTTAATATTTCTAGACAAACTTCTTAATGACTTTCTAGTGGAATATGTACATATTCTTTTGAGAAAAAGAATATTTGTTACAGTTCATGAATATTATTGATCAAAGATTGTGTAGTTCAAGATATTGCTTTAAAAAGATCAATTCTTCAGAATAGCACACTCCTGTACTTACAACTTCATTCATGAAGGCAGAATGACAACCTTATAAGCAAGCAATTCATTCATAAAAGGCGTGTGTGGGCCTGACATCATTTATAGCATGCAAACTACAAATCAGCTGTAGAAATATATTCTATTTAGCACATACCCAAAATACATTAACAACACTAACATCAAATCACTTGTCCCTCACCGCAGTGGGTTCGAATCCCGACAGGGACTTCTAATGCTTTCATGTGAGGAAGCTTTCAAGCTAGCTCACGGAATGTTGATGGTTCTACTCAGGTGCCCGTTCATGCATAAAATTATGCACAGAAGGGCACCTGAGGTCTTCCTCCACCAGTAAAGCTGGAATATCGCCATATGACCGAAACTGTGTTGGTGTGACGTAAAACCCAATCAAACAAACAACACTAACATTTAGTGTGTTTATGCTATATTTATATAAAACTTATTACATCACATTAAAATATATGCACGTCCATGCACTACTGTTTTTAAAGGAACTCCACAGTGAGTGTTTTTAAAGGAACTCCACTGAGACCTAAAAACATAAAATTTGAATTTCTTACATAGATCAGCTAGGGCACTTAAAACAGAAAGATAATTATGCAAAAGACAAATAATTAAGAAATGTACTCATAAAGATTTAAAATAATATTTGTGTGTTATTTTTGGACAGATATGAGTGAAAAGTGTTGCAAGGCTTTGAGGTTTTGGGTCAACCATCTTTTCACAATTCAAATTATTTTTCTGAAAAAACAGAGTGAGGGAATGATCTGATATTTTGCATGCAAATTATTGATGTAGACCTACATGAAATGGAACGTTAATCTCAGAATTATTTCCAGTCCCGTCATATTATAAAAGCTCAGTGGAGTCCCTTTAATGCGTCACAGACTATGTGAAAAAAAAAATTGAATGTTGATATTAAATTGAAAAGAGGCCACATTTTGGAAATTTAGGTGAACATTTTTTTTCCAAACAGTTCATATAATACTGCTTCCATAGAATATTCGAGAATAGATTTATAAATGGTTGATAACTGTTATTTTTAAACATATTTTATAAATATAATTGCCAAAAAATAAAGATACATCTTCACAGTTCATAAAAGTATTTAAAGCTCTTTTGTCATTCAAATTTTTTATATATATATATTTTTTGTGTTTTACAAATCATGAATTAGAATATTATATTTGAATAGTTTTGTTTTTTTCTTGCTTTATGTTATGAAGTTTATAAAAATCAAAAACAATGAATGTGAACATAAATTTGATTCGATATTGAAAATAGGTCTATAGAAATTTTCAAATGGCTCAAATATGTTGTTTCTTAAAAAGTTTATGAATTTTATGTAAGATTTCTTATTTTTGAATTAATGTAGAAACCTGAAGACCTTTGTTTTTATTTAGAATACCAAAATTCAGGAATCAGCATTAAAAAGCTTGGTTAATTTATTATTTGAAATTTTTGGTTACCACAGGAAAAAAGGTATGTTTCTACTTAAATTGCTGTAAAATAAGTGTGACCATTTTGAAGGTTGATGAATAAAGATTTTTTTTATTTTAAACTAAACTATGTGTTGAATGGCCCAATTTCACTAAAATAAGAAAAGATTGTTTCAAATTTACTAAACAATGTTGCAATTTTACTAAACTATGAATAGAGTGTTTCCAAACTCACTTACTATTAATTGAATATTCCAAATTAACTGTGAATTGAAGTTCCAAAGTCACTAAACTATGATTTTTCCCCAAATTCACTTAACTATGAATTGTTCCAAATCCATTAAACTTTGAATTCAATGTTTTAAATTCACTAAACTATGAATTGAAGTTCCAAAATCACTTAACTATGAATTGAAAGTTCCAAATTTACTAAACTATGAATTCACTAAACTCTGAATTCACTTAAATATGAATTGATTTTATGAATCGAATGTTCCAAATTCAAAGTAGGACAGTTATATTGAAAAAAGTTTATCAATACAAGGGTTAATTACCATTTACCTCACTTGACAGAGCTTGTCTCTACTTTCACATGCAAGATCATTTCTGGCATTTACCAGATTTGTATTGAAGACATGGGGACGAATTTTCATGTAAATATTTTAACTTGGCCATTTTTAGGTGTAAATTTATTTGTACAGTAAAGATACATAAAAGATGTATTCTATTGCATTAACAATGTTATATAATGTATAAAAGTAGACCAATATCTATGTATAAAATATGTAACACATATTTCATTTGTATTTTTTTTTTGCTTTGAGTATAATTATAATAATACAATAATGTCAAAAAATAAAATATATAAAAATGTAACTGTTGGTTATTTTTATCTCTTTGAAAAACCACCCTTTATGCCGCCATTATAAATCATGGCAAGTCTGTTTGCAACCAGTCAGTAGCAAATTAAGTTTGTTTGCCAGCAGTATATAGTAAGGCAAATCTGCTTGCCATCAGTATAGAGCAAGGCAAGTCAGCTTGCCACCAGTATAGGGCAAAGTCAAGTCAGCTTGTCACCAATATAGAGTAAGGCAAGTCAACTTGCCACCAGTATAGAGTAAGGCAAGTCAGCTTGCCACCAGTATAGAGTAAGGCAAGTCAACTTGCCACCAGTATAGAGCAAGGCAAGTCAACTTGCCACCAATATAGAGCAAGTCAAGTCAGCTTGCCACCAATATAGAGTAAGGCAAGTCAACTTGCCCCAGTATAGAGCAAGTCAAGTCAGCTTGTCACCAGTATAGAGTAAGGCAAGTCAACTTGCCACCAATATAGAGTAAGGCAAGTCAACTTGCCACCAGTATAGAGTAAGACAAGTCAGCTTATTACCAGTATAGAGTAAGGCAAGTCAATTTGCCACCAGTATAGAGTAAGGCAAGTCAATTTGCCACCAGTATAGAGTAAGGCAAGTCAACTTGCCACCAATATAGAGTAAGGCAAGTCAACTTGCCACCAGTATAGAGCAAGGCAAGTCAACTTGTCACCAGTATAGAGCAAGATATGTCAACTTGCCACCAGTATAGAGCAAGGCAAGTCAACTTGCCACCAGTATAGAGCAAGGCAAGACAACTTGCCACCAGTATAGAGTAAGACAAGTCAGCTTGCCACCAGTATAGAGTAAGGCAAGTCAACTTGCCACCAATATAGAGCAAGGCAAGTCAGCTTGCTACCAGTATAGGGCAAAGTCAAGTCACCTTGTCACCAATATAGAGTAAGGCAAGGCAACTTGACACCAGTATAGGGCAAAGTCAAGCCAACTTGCCACTGGTATAGAGTAAGGCAAGTCAACTTGCCACCAGTATAGAGCAAGGCAAGTCAACTTGCCACCAGTATAGAGTAAGACAAGTCAGCTTGCCACCAGTATAGGGCAAAGTCAAGTCAACTTGCCACCAGTATGGAGCAAAGTCAAGTCACCTTGTCACCAATATAGGGCAAAGGCAAGTCAGCTTGCCACCAGTATAGGGCAAAGTCAAGTCAACTTGCAACCAGTATAGAGTAAGGCAAGTCAACTTGCCAACAGTATAGAGTAAAACAAGTCAACTTGCCACCAGTATGGAACAAGGCAAGTCAACTTGCCACCAGTATAGAGCAAGATTAGTCGGCGTGCCAACGGTATAGAGCAAGGCAAGCCAGCTTGCCACCAGTATAGGGCAAGGCAAGTCAACTTGCCACCAGTATAGAGTAAGACAAGTCAGCTTGCCACCAGTATAGAGTAAGGCAAGTCAACTGGCCACCAATATAGAGTAAGGCAAGTCAACTTGTCACCAGTATAGAGCAAGGCAAGTCAGCTTGCCACCAGTAAAGGGTAAGGCAAGTCAGCTTGCCACCAGTATAGTATAAGGCAAGTCAGCTTGCCACCAGTATAGAGCAAGGTAAGTCAGCTTGCCACCAGTTTAGAGCAAAGGCGAGTAAGCTTGTCACCAGTATAGAGCAAGGCAAGTCAACTTGCCACCAGTATATAGTAAGGCAAGTCAACTTGCCACCAGTATAGAGTAAGGCAAGTCAACTTGCCACCAGTATAGAGTAAGGCAAGTCAACTTGCCACCAGTATAGAGTAAGGCAAGTCAACTTGCCACCAGAATAGAGCGAGGCATGTCAGCTTGCTACCAGTATAGAGAAAGGCAAGTCAGCTTGCCACCAGTATAGAGTAAGGCAAGTCAGCTTGCCACCAGTATAGAGTAAGGCAAGTCCAAGTCAGCTTGCCACCAGTATAGAGCAAGGCAAGTCAGCTTGCCACCAGTATAGAGCAAGGCAAGTCAACTTGCCACCAGTATAGAGTAAGGCAAGTCAGCTTGCCACCAGTATAGAGTAAGGCAAGTCAGCTTGCCACCAATATAGAGTAAGGCAAGTCAACTTGCCACCAGTATAGAGTAAGGCAAGTCAGCTTGCCACCAGTATAGAGTAAGGCAAGTCAACTTGCCACCAGTATAGAGTTAGACAAGTCAACATGCCACCAGTATAGAGCAAGGCAAGTCAATTCGTCACCAGTATAGAGCAAAATTAGTCAGCGTGCCAAGAGTATAGAGCAATGCAAGCCAGCTTGCCACCAGTATAGGGCAAGGCAAGTCAACTTGCCACCAGTATAGAGTAAGACAAGTCAACTTGCCACCAGTATAGAGTAAGGCAAGTCAACTTGCCACCAGTATAGAGTAAGGCAAGTCAACTTGCCACCAGTATAGAGTAAGGCAAGTCAACTTGCCACCAGTATAGAGTAAGGCAAGTCACCTTGCCACCAGTATAGAGTTAGGCAAGTCAACTTGCCACCAGTAAAGAGTAAGGCAAGTCAGCTTGCCACCAGTATAGAGTAAGGCAAGTCAACTTGCCACCAGTATAGAGTAAGGCAAGTCAACTTGCCATCAGTATAGAGTAAGACAAGTCAGCGTGCCAACAGTATAGAGCAAGGCAAATCAGCTTGCAACCAGTACAGATCAAAGGCGAGTAAGCTTGTCACCAGTATAGAGCATGGCATGTCTGCTTGCCACCAGTATAGATTAAGACAAGTTAGCGTGATACCAGAATAGGTCAAAGGCAAGTTAGCTTGCCACCAGAATAGAGCAAAGGCAAGTCAGCTTGCCACCATCAGTATAGAGCAAGTCAAGTCAGCTTTACACCAGTATTTAACAAGGCAAGTCAGCTTTACACCAGTATTTAACAAGGCAAGTCAGCTTGCCACCAGTATATATAAAGGCAAGTTACATTGCCTCCAGTATAGAGCACAGCAAGTCAGCTTGCCACAAATATAGAGCAAGACAAGTTAGCTTGATACCAGAATAGAACAAAGGTAAGTTATCTTGCCACAGTATAAAGCAAAGGCAAGTTAGCTTGCCACCAGTATAGCGCAAAGGCAAGTTAGCTTGCCACCAATATAGAGCAAAAGCAAGTCTGCCTGCCACCAATATAGTGTTAAGCAAGTAAGCTTGCCACCAGTATAGAGAGAGGTAGTCAGCCACAATGATGATAATACGATGGTGAAAAGGCAATTTGGGCACGATGGTGAAAAGGCGATGAATGTATAATGGTGAAAAGGCGATGATGGTACGATTGTGAAAAGGCGATAGTTCAGTGTTATAAACAATATGGCATGATTTCGGTAATAACGTTATAAACTCGATGACTTTATGGTATAAGCATAATAGTGCAATGGTAAAATCGCGATACCAGGATGGTGAAATCGTAATGGCAGACGGCTCGATGTGAAACAGCAATGATACAATGATGGAAATGCCATTTTATATCGATATTTCATCATCGTCCCATACCACTTTCGCAGTATCGTCTAATATCATCATCGGGATTTCATCATCGTCCTATCACGTTTTTATCGTCGTGATATCATCACGTTTTCATTATCTTCCCACCAGTAAAAGAAAATGAAAGACATGATTTTCTAATCTAAACACAATAAATAACTAAAGTATGGCGGCAATATTTTATAGCAAGATATATAACTTTTTACAAACTTATTTTTTTTGTTATAAAAATTTGATACATTTTTTTTCTTGGCCGGAGTTCCTTACTGGCATAAGCATATCGAGGGGTGAAAGCGAAAAGGTTCTAACTCACTTTTTTTACAAAATTCACTTTTTTATATATTTGTAACATAAACACCCATATACATCTTATGTCAAAATATATAAGATTTAGTTTACTTATAAAAGGGTGAAATGAAAAATTGTCCAAAGGTTCTAAGTGAAATTTACCTTTTTTTGTAAAAAGCGAAAAGGTTCTAACTGCAAATGGCAGTTAGAACCTTTTCGCTTTCATTGAGTATAAAATGTACAAGATTAAATAAAAACAACTTAAACTGCATTAAAATAAGTGAAATCAAAGCAACTTTGAAAGCTAAACCTTTTATTGTATTTTATTAAATAATATCACATAAGAAATTCATTAGTTTCAGAGTAGATGTCTTGATTTTGGAAGAAAACTTAAGTACTTAGAACTGTTTCGCAGTTAACTCCACTCATGAAATTATCGATTTTTTAAAAGGGAAACAGTTCTAAGTGTACATGACCAGTAATGATCATGCACTATCTTAAAGGGTTTTGTGTGATGATATTAAAGGTAGGGCTATAGATGACGGTAAGAAATCTGATAATGTTACTGAAAGTGATGCTTTAGCTGGTTGTACTTAATCCAGGACATAATTGAAGAAAATTTTAGCTTTAAGCTGTGGTCTCACACCCTGGCAGAGCCCTGGTAGACGTCCGGGATGATCAAGAAACAACCGGGATACATTCATAACTCTGCCTGCAACGTCCGGAATGATCCGGAACATTCGGCATTCGACCCTAGATGGAATAAAATATTGCTATCACCAGGGTGATCCGGGAAGGTATAGCTTTACCAGCTTCATCCTTAGCCCTGCCGGGAACGACCGGGTTACTCCAGGGAAGCACTGTAGCTCTGCTGACACAAACTAGGGATGATCCGGGGTATGATTTAGCCGGTAGAGCTACAGAAGAGCCCCGGTGAATGTCAGCAGAGCCCCGGTGAATGCCGGCATAGCCCCTGTGAAAGCCGGCAGAGCCCCGGAGGATGACGGTGGAGCTACTGTTGATCCCTGTAGAGCCCCGGCAAAGCCCGGTTCATTTCAAAAGAATTACGGCAATTTGCAATGATTGCACTTGTTTGTAATAAAACCCTTCCCCCAATTCCCTTCTGTCCAGTCTTGCATAAGGATTATTCAGAAAATCATTATGAATTACTTATCAAATAGGAGAAAATATCATTTAGAATTATATTAATGCACATGATGTATCAACGTTATCATTTTTACACGTTTTCAATCCACTGGGGTTCTACCGGGGCTCTGCCAAAATCGTCCTGGGTTCTGCTAGGATCGACTGGGGCTCTGTCTTGGTCAACTGGGGCTCTGCCGGCATCATCCAGGAATGACAAGGTAAGCACCAGCATGAACCAGAGCTTCACCTGGGCTCTGTCTGGATGGTCCGGGGGCGTCCTGGGTGTTAGTTGGGAATTACAGTAGTGCTGCCGGGGTAAGTGTGACCGCAACAAAAATTTCACCACGGATCATCCCAGTAATTTACCTGGGTGGTCCTGGGCTCTGCCAGGAGTAAATGAGACCACAACTTTAGATGACAATACGATATCAGGTGATGTTTTTGAAAGTGAGACTACAGGTGATAGTGAGATATTTAGAATGGTTAAAAGCGATTTTTTGATGATAATCAGAAATCTGGGTATGATAAGGTAGGAAAGGTTATAGACAAAATTTCAAGATATTGTGACTTTGATATATAAGGCATTGCAAATGAACTTGGAGCTATGTGTGAGTCCAAGAAACTGAGTTGTGTAAATATAGCTGGTGCTTTGTGTGACACTGAAATATTAAGTAACGTGAATGAAAGTGGAGCTATGTGTGACTCTGAGATATTGAAAAATGTTAATGTAGGTGGAGCTATGGGTGACTTTGATGTATATAAACAATGTAAAATAAAGTATAGTTATGGGTCACACTTATGCTAATGAAGGTGGCCTTTGGGACTTGGCCTTCAGACATATCATCTCTTCTATGTATTGTTGCTACATGGGCGTGTCTCAAGTGTGTTACCCATATAAAAAAAAAATGTGCAAGTTATATGTAATGCACAATTTGTAAAATATATTTTCAGTTCAAATATATTCTGGGACTTTTTGTGAAACTGTTTATTGCAAAAATATTCTTGCACTTTGAATGAAGTTTCAGACAAGTCCAAAAAGTTTTTCAGAGAATATTGTTCACTATTATTATGATTTCAAAATAGCTGTAATCTCGTTGGTTCAAACAGTGGTAATCAGAACAAATTATAAAATCATATATAGAATCAGACTCATATCCTGTGGTGATGCCAGATAAGTTGCGTCATTTGAGCGTATTTTATTTATGACCAGCATAAAAAGAAAGTGTCATTTTGGTGCATTTTAGAATGGAACTATGGGCTAAGGATGACCTCATTAAGCCGCTTATAATATTTAAGTTGTTTAAAAATAAATGCATAAACTATTGTTAGAAAATAGTTGTGGATGAAATGACATTTATTTCCATGAATAAATATCTTATTGAAGGTAACCATTTTAAATATGATTATGAAAGAATATGAATATAACTGTTTTATTTTGAATATTAAAGAATATGACAGGAAATGCAAGAAAACAAGAGCTGTCGATGGATACAAAGCTTGACTCTTCAAATACTGGATGCGCAGTAAGGAAGATGAAACTATGAAAGAAAAATCAATAATGATATAAATATATTTTTGTATCAGTATCAAGAAGGAATCAAATGTTATATATTTTGCACAACATAATGATCTTGTCAATAAAATAAATGTTACTTTAATGGAAAGACAGCAATTTGAAATCTGAAGTCAATCCCTTCAAAAACAAAAATGATAAAAGCAAAAAGAATTTAAAGTAAATTATAAGTTCAAAGTGGAAACAACTCTTGAAAAAAGAAGCTAGAGTTATGAACCTTGTCATGCATGATGTGACTAATGACAAAGAACAATTATTTATCTTAAGTCTAGAGCAGATACCATTTATAACAATAAAGATATAAATACTAAAAAATCAATTTACAAATGAATTTCAAAAATTAAATGGGGATAATTCTGGGAATACAGGAGCTTGCATTTTATAACTCTTATCCATATGACAAGAAGTTATATTAAAGAAAATAACAATTTTTAACATAAATTCAAAGTTCAAGAGGGGAATAATTCTCGAAGTAGTAACGTTAGAGTTATGTACCAAGTCACACAACATGTAATGATCAAGAAATAATATCGATCTTACTGGTGTTTATTGGCTATTTAACACCAGTTTTGAGTTTTGATGCATAGGAATTGACAACGAAGGCCAAGGACATATATTTGAAGTTTGAAGCTGATACCTTAAGTATTTTACTGCACCAAAACTTTAATCTGAAATCTGGACACGGACACCGGGGCGAGGAGGACAGCTCTCCATATACTTTGTATAGTTCAGCTAATAATGATTATCAAATTAATTGGCATTTGTTTTTGTTTTTCAGGTGTAATTAATGCCCGTCATGTTCTTTAAAAGTTTTGTACACTATCAATTATGACCTTTATTTATGTTTCTAATTTAAACACAGTCAAACTTAAAATTGACATGTTTCTTTAACTTTTTTATGTGTAAATTCAAAGTGTTGTGGAATTTTGCTATTTTACAAACATTTGCGACAGTTTTTTGCTTCTCCTGTAAAATTTTGGAAAATGCACTTAGAACCTTTTCGCTTTCACCCCTCGATATATTTCATGCACATGTTTTCTTTTTTCTTTTTTAAACACAATCATACTTTTGTTTTAGAGTAAAATTGATCATATAAGTAAAAAACAGACACTAAACAGATTTTCAAATGCCTGGACCGGAATACGAACTCGGGACATCTTACACCCTATAAGCAATTAAGCATCTAAGGAAAAAACATTTTCTATCAAAGGGAGTTATCTGACTATCAAACTATGTAAGTAAGATTACTCTCCCTCTTTTTGAAATGAATTTCTGTTCCGGTAAGGCCCGATTAAAAAAGTCGGTTTGGTTATTTTACGCCTATCAACAGTGATACAGTTTTCTGTACATAAAACTTGTGTTAGACTCTTTGCAAGTATATTGCGATTAGGATATTGTCACACAAAGTATTTCCTGGACAGATAGATAAGTATTCATTCCTTGATCAAGTCATGAAAGCAAATTGGCCAATAATTGATTTTGTAACGAAAATAAGCATATACAGCTTATTTTATTGCTTCAGAGGCCAGTTTTAAGTAAATTAATACAGACAATAAAAAATATATGCCTGAAAAATGTCATTTAGAAATTTCCCGGGCGCACAAGTGTTTGCACATTGATTAGAAGACAGGAAACAAATGCGTTTTATTAATCCGGCCTAGTGAGAAAAAAAATCTTTTTAAAATCAAGGGAAATTAATCTTATTTTATTAAGTGAAGAATCAGTTATCTCCCTTATGTAACGACATTGTCACCAGCATAGTCCAATCGGAACACCTCGGGCGACTTCAAGAATTGACGGAGATTGCCGAGTCTAGAATGCACCCGTGTAGTCTGAATACCACCTATACTATTGGTATTTTATATTTGAAATCCATGTTTTCATCATTTTTTTTCCAAATAATGTGCATGAAAAGTTTTTGTGTAGAATTTAATCAACATGTTCGCTACTTCACTATTGCAGAATGACGCATGATTCCATGATGTACTGATATTTCGTAGGTAAAATTTAGTAAACCTTGTCGTAGATTATGCATTTTTAACACTTTCAGAAACAGTGAACTTTTCTGAAGGGACCAATTTCTCTTTCTTTAAATTTTTGTTGATTCTTAAAAAGTCGCCCGTTACTTAACATACGTCGCACGGTTAATTCATCGTTGATTTGAATGCTTTCAGTACTTAAATATATAAACTTATAACCTGCTTAAACTGAAAGTGATATACCTTAAAGAAATATATGCTTTAATTATTTTTATATTAATGCAAAGGTTGCGAGTAAAACAGTCCCCCCCCCCTTTTTTTACAGAATCATGTATGGCTCGTCTGTCCATGTGTAATTAAGGGTATCTAGAAAAACTTAAATCAAAAACATCTTCAAAAACTAAATAGATAAGTTGTAAAAAATATGAGCCCCGCTATGACAAAACCAACGTAATGGGTTTGCGACCAGCATGGATCTAGACCAGCCTGCGCATCCGCACAGTCTGGTCAGGATACATGCTGTTCGCTATCAGTTTATCTACTTGTTACAGGGTTTGTAAGCGAACAGCATGGATCCTTATCAGACTGCGCGGATGCGCAGGCTGGTCTGGATCCATGCTGGTTGCAAACGCATTACTTTGGTTTTGTCGTGACGCAGCTCACATATATTATTGTTAAAACGGCTAATTATAATAGTATGATACATATAAATATGTTTCTAAGCCAGAGTTTCAAACTGGCATTAGTATATATGTACAAGCTTTATTTTTCATCTTTTAAACACAATCGAGTACCTTTTCTTTGCACATCTTAGTAAAATTGATTTTATAATAATTGAAAAAAGACTCTAAAATATTTTCAAATCTGGACCTGGATTCGAACCCGGGACCTCTCACATCCTAAGCGAGCATCTAATGCTTGGACCACAAGCTAGTTATGAAGTAAAAGCAAATGATTCGATTGTCAAAGGGAGTTAACTAAATATCAAATTATTAAGTAAGATTACTCTCCCTCTTTTTGAAATGAATTTTTGTTTCTTTAAGGCCCGATTAAAAAAGTCGGTTTGCTTCTTGTGCGCCTATCAACAGTGATACAGTTTTCTGAACATAAAACTTGTTTTTGACTCTTTGCAAGTATGTTTTGATTAAGACTATGTCACACAAAATATTTCCTGGACATATAGATAAGTATTCATTCCCTGATCAAGTCATGAAAGCAAATTGGCTAATAATTGATTTAGTAAAGAAAATAAGCATATACAGCCCATTTTATTCTTTCAGAGGCCAGTTTTATGTAAGTAAATACAGGCAATAAAATATATGCCTGAAAAATGTCATTTAGAAATTTCCCGGGCGTACAAGTGTTTGCACATGGATTAGAAGACAGGAAACAAATGCGTTTTATTAATCCGGCCTAGTGAGTAAAAAAATCTTTTTAAAATCAAGGGAAATTAATCCTATTGAAATAAGTGAAGAATTAGTTATCTCCCATTTGTAACTACATTGTCACCGGCATAGTCTAAATTACTGCTTAAATATTGAAATGGGACAAAAAATAAATTACAGTTGTGGAAATGAACAGAATGAAATGACGTCAATGAAGTTGAGGCAAGCAATGAAAAGATTGCAATGGGGTCATTAGGGGTATTGAAGAGATTGCATTGGGATATTAAAGACATTGTAGTGGGGCAATAAAGATATTGGGGGAAATAAAGAAGAGCTTGCAATGAGGAAAATTAAAATATTGCAATGGGGATAATGAACAGATTGTAGTTGGTTATTTGAACAGATTGTAAAGGGGTTACAAAGAGAATGCAATAGGGCTTTAGAAGAATTGCATTGGGGCAATGAAAAATTGCAACGGGGCAATAAAGAGTCAATGAAAAATATTACAATGGGGGTGATAAGAAATTGAGGATAGAACATTCCATTGTCTCATAATAAAAGAAACCAGACATGGTTGCCATTGACTACCATTATCTTACCATTCATAATTCATTTAATTGGCAGGACTGTGCTATCAAAACGTACAATTGAGGAAGTTTTTCGTTACCTTCATTCAAACTATTAAATCATATTTATCACACACCCTTGCCGATTTTGCGACTCAGTAAAAATGGTATTGCACGGCCGTGCATATATTTTGACGTGACGTCATTAGCGTTAGTGTAAAGACGCGCTGAATATTAGCGTTATACTATAGGCGCGTCAATGAAAATTATCTTATTTCACTTTAAACGGTCTTTATTTTGGGTATGTGATAAATAGAATATTAAATTCGTGTAAGTTCATTACTGAATTTATTGCACTCGTTGAATAAAATAATATTATGCTCGCCAGAGGCTCGCATAATGTAATTTTATTCAACTCGTGCAAAAAATTCAGTATTGAACTTACACTCATTCAATATCCTCTATACATGTACTTACATGTCCATGTCAGTTCACTTCGATGAGAAAAGGCTGCCTAGTGATTTAAGTTGTTAAGATGACTGCGTTCGTATAAATATGTTACGAGTTTGAGCCTCACTGAAGACACTCGTATTTCCTCGAGTAACACCAATTGTAGTTAGTTCTAGCTAAGCTTGTAAAGCAATGAAAGCCTGGTTCCAGAAAGGGCACAATCGGGAGTAGTTAAATTATGATTCAAGCTTTCATGATAATCAAGTAAAATTTATTATGTTATACCTTATTATTAGTAATAATTATTTCTACTAGTCATTAACATTTTCGACTTCATAAAAATGTACAGCAATGCCACTGTACGAGTATATCAGTATAAATGCAATCCATTCTTTACGCTGAATTAAATGTATAGCTATATTCCTAAGCTATCTTCCTTACAAACTTACTAGTTGTGCAAGACAGTTAGGATTTCGAAGCCCGAATCGAGCCTTAAACTAATACCAGGCTTCTTTTTTCTCTTGCATGACTAACAGGTTTCCTGTTTTGAATTAGAACCATTTTGCAAACCTGAACTTGGTAAAACTAACAGCCTTCTTTAAGTTCTTGATCTTAACATTGGTGGCAGTCTCGGCAGATTCAAAGCTATGGAATCAATATATCATTTTCTCTTCAAGTTATTTACTTTGATGAGAATGACTGCTTAATGATTTAAGTGGTTAGAGTTCTGCGTCTTACTGTGGGTTTGAGCTCAACAGGAGCCACATCCATATTTCTAATATAGCACAAGGTCAGATTAGGTCCAGCACGGCTGTAGCTGCAATTTAAGCTGCAGTTGTGGAGTGTTTCAAATACATTCTAAGCAAATCAAGACATTTGCTTTGGATAGAAAGATTTGTTTATTTGTGCGGTGGGGGTTACGTCGCAAAAAAACAGTATACATGTAGGTCATATGGCGACTTTCCAGCTTTCATGGTGGAGGAAGACCTCGGATGCCCTTCTGTACTTAATTTCAGACAAAAGCGGACACCTGAGTAGAACCACAGACTTCCGTAAGCTAGCTAGATAACTTTCTATCGTGATGAATCCAGTGACGATTTCCTTCCATACTTAGCAAGGTCATGTATTACAGCAAAATAGACAAGTTTGTTGGAATTGATAATAAAACAAATATAAAACATATTTATTGAATTATTGATTACATATATTAGAAACAATGATTCTATTATATATATATATATAAAGTAAACAACTATCACAGGAATTTCAACAGATTATTTTTTCCTGTAATTCAGTTACCTAACAGATAAATAATTTCAAATTCACAGACTTTGCATAACTTCAATCATTTCTAGACAATAATGTATACAGAAAACTGAGAATTGATCTGAGAATAAATGTACACTTTGATCTGAGACAACAATGCACATTTTGATCTGAGATAACAATGTACACTTTGATCTGAGACAACATTGTA
Source organism: Ruditapes philippinarum (assembly GCF_026571515.1). Taxonomy (NCBI): domain Eukaryota; kingdom Metazoa; phylum Mollusca; class Bivalvia; order Venerida; family Veneridae; genus Ruditapes; species Ruditapes philippinarum. The sequence continues at coordinate 86,320 of NW_026866920.1, read as the reverse complement.
CACTTTGATCTGAGACAACAATGTACACTTTGATCTGAGACAACAATGTACACTTTGATCTGAGACAACAATGTACACTTTGATCTGAGACAACAAGGTACACTTTGATCTGAGAAAACAATGTATATTTTGATCTGAGACAACAATGTACACTTTGATCTGAGACAACAATGTACACTTTGATCAGAGACAACAAGGTACACTTTGGTCTGAGACAACAATATACACTTTGATTTGAGACAACAATGAATACTTTGATCTGAGAATAAATGTACACTTTGATCTGAGAAAACAATGTATATTTTGATCTGAGACAACAATGTACACTTTGATCTGTGACAACAATGTACACTTTGATCTGAGACAACAATGTACACTTTGATCTGAGACAACAATGTACACTTTGATCTGAGACAACATTGTACACTTTGATCTGAGACAACTTTGTACACTTTGATCTGAGACAACATTGTTTACACTTTGATCTGAGACAAAAATGTAGACTTTGATCTGAGACAACAATGTACACTTTGATCTGAGACAACAATGTACACTTTGATCAGAGAGAACAATATACACTTTGATCTGAGACACACTTTGATCTGAGACAACATTGTACACTTTGATCTGGGACAATAATGTACACTTTGATCTGAGACAACAGTGTGCACTTTGATCTGAGACCACAATGTACACTTTGATCTGAGACAACAGTGTACACTTTTATCTGAGACAACATCGTACACTTTGATCTGAGACAAAAATGTACACTTTGATCTGAGACAACAATGTACACTTTGATCTGAGACAACAATGTTCACTTTGATCTGAGGCACACTTTGATCTGAGACAACATTGTACACTTTGATCTGAGACAATAATGTACACTTTGATCTGAGACAACATTGTACACTTTGATCTGAGACAACAGTGTACACTTTGATCTGAGACAACATTGTACACTTTGATCTGAGACAACATTGTTTACACTTTGATCTGAGACAAAAATGTAGACTTTGATCTGAGACAACAATGTACACTTTGATCTGAGACAACAATGTACACTTTGATCAGAGAGAACAATATACACTTTGATCTGAGACACACTTTGATCTGAGACAACATTGTACACTTTGATCTGGGACAATAATGTACACTTTGATCTGAAACAACAATGCACACTTTGATCTGAGACAACAATGTACACTTTGATCTGAGACAACAATATACACTTTGATCTAAGACAACAATATACACTTTGATCTGACACAACAATGTACACTTTGTTCTGAGACAACATTGTACACTTTGATCTGAGACAATAATGTACACTTTGATCTGAGACAACATTTACACTTTGATCTGAGACAACAATGCACACTTTGATCTGAGACAACAGTGAACACTTTGATCTGAGATAACATAGTACACTTTGATCTGAGACAACAATGTACACTTTTATCTGAGACAACATCGTACACTTTGATCTGAGACAAAAATGTACACTTTGATCTGAGACAACATTTATACTTTGATCTGAGACAACAATGTACACTTTGTTCTGAAACAACAATGTACACTTTGATCTGAGACAACATTGTACATTTTGATCGTAGACAAAATTGTACACTTTGATCTGAGACAAAAATGTACACTTTTATCTGAGTCAACAATGTACACTGTCTATATTAATCAGCATTATCAACTCTCATACAATCATGACAATTATTGGCAAATGTGGAACACGTATCACAAATAGGTGTGTGAACTGTCCAGGAGCTGTATCATGAGCACCGTCCATAAACCAAGTATCCCTATCTACTAAAAGATCCATTCCTGTATCACTACTGCAGATCTATCACCGGCTGCACCATTGTCATAAAGCACAAATTCTGATGGGTCGGTTACCCTGTGATGTTGCATGGTTCTGGTATCTCTCATTGAGGTTGGACAAATGTTACCTGAAATTTAACAAGAGGGCCATAATGGCCCTGAGTCGCTCACCAGAAACAACTGCTTTTCAGTGAAAGATAAAAGACTACCTAATAATGCTACAGACAAAGTTTGGTGATCATCCATCATTAAGTTCTGTAGAAGCAGACCATTAAAGGTTTTCTATTTTTAGCTTTAGTGGCCACTAAAAGTGGCCAATCAAATAAATATGAGCTAACTTGATAAATGACTACCTAAGAATGCTACAGACAAAGTTTGGTGATCATCCATCAATTAGTTCAGTAGATGTTCAAAGGTTTTTTCTATACCTTTAATTTGATAATTTGGTTGATAATTGATCTGAACAAATAAAAAAAAATGTCCTATCAAGCTTATATAATTATAACGTTCATTATTCATCAATTTTTATGGAGCATAAAAATACATTATTCATCAATTTTTATGGAGCATAATAATACATTATTCATCAATTTTTATGGAGCATAATAATACATTAGAAACCTATGAAACAATGGGATTTTGTACTGGTAGGTAAGGGGACTTTGTCCAGCCTTGCAAAAACATGAAGGGGATTATGTCTGGGTATGAGAAGGGGATTTTGTCTGGAGGGGATTATGTAATGAGAAAAAATAATCTCAGTGCCTGAGCAGTCAAACTTTATCATGTAAGATGCTGTATGAAAATATTTTTTCAAATAATGGAAGACAGTTTGTCCAAAAAGAAAAAATTTTTGCACGATTAAAATAATATTTGCGAATAATTTCAATTCGCGAAAATCGTAAATATTTCCACATCGCAAAATTAACCACTTATACAGTAGAAGAAAAATCAGCCTTTTAGCTTGCCAGTTAAATATAGCCCAATACTGTTTTCCAGACAGTAAAAAAAACTATTCTTATTTCAAAATTACTTCTGATTTATTCATTCATTAAAGCACTGTTCTTGTACTTCTAAATTTATTGGAATAACAATAAATTCAGGGGCGTCCGTGGCCGAGTGGTTAAGGTAGTTGACTCCTAACCACTTGTCCCTCACCACTGTGGGTTTGAATCCCGACAGGGACTTTGGATTCTTTCATGTGAGGAAGCTATCCAGCTAGCTTACGGAATGTCAGTATTTATACTCAGGTGCCCGTTTGTGCCTGAAATAATGCACAAAAGGGCACCTGAGGTCTTCCTCCACCAGTAAAGCTGGAACTTGCAAAATGACCTATACTGTGTCAGTGTGACCTAAAACCCAAACAAACATTAGTTTACTTTATAAATTAATGTACTGTGCAATTATAGAAAATTGGCTTCCAAGCATGGTTGTTAAGAAATGAAGTAAAACGGATTTAACAAATTATTTTATTGACACTTGTACAGTCATGTATCAAACATAGTCATGTAGAATTATTCGGACATCAACATTCCTAGGATCGGGTTCTAATTGTTTATCAGTGATTTAGTCAATCTCTCATTCCATTTCATCACCATATTGATTTCTCCGAGCTGAAAATAGATAACAAAAATATTTAATAAGTGTAAAAAATATGAACTTTTACATAAAATAGAAGTTGCTTGTATGCAACATATGTAAAAGAAAAAAAGGGGGACCATTGGCCAAAATGAGGGTATTGGTATAAAATGCTGTAAGCTTATAAGAATCTTACACCGGTTGCCGGTGCAGACTGAAATATCTAGCTCCAGGGTAACTGTTTGTGGTGGCAAAGAGGCTCTGCTGAGTTTCCACTAAATAGTTACCCCGAGAGCTAGATATCCCTATCTGTAATGACAGCTAGTTTTTGATTCTTTGTCTTGCATCTTACATCGATCTTATTCCGAAAAGAAATTACAAAAACTGATATTTTTATTTTGCACTTTCTTCTTATAGTTGTGTCTTTACTTACAACTTCATTAATTACGGCAAAATGATGTATGCCTGAGAACGCAATTCATTTATAAAAGGCATGTGGGAATGACATCATTTAAAACATGTGACTTATCTTACATGAGTTGGGGGGCCTGATATACAATGAGTTCCTGTAAAAATATCCTGTGATTAAATTTTGCAATGACTTATCACATTGTGTACACAACTGTACTGCAGGAATGTGAAAATAACTGGATAACTTGGGTTCAGGACCTCCAAAAGATCATTTCTGTCAAGTTTGGTCCAGGAGATTATGGCATGTATGCCTCTTCTAGCATGTCCTGGCAGATACAGGCAGGCAAGTATAAACCACAAATCATACTGACAATAATTATTACCTCTTCTAGCATGTCCTGATGAACTCGGCAAGTCTTCCGGTGTAGGTTTCCTATCGGGTCGGTCATTAGGTTGACTAAAATTGTAATCTATACTACGTGGTTCTGATGGTGGACTACTTTGATCTCTATTGGACGGCCCTTTATCTGATAAAAAGAATATTTATATAGTTTAAACCCTTTTTACTCAAATCGGACTGGGAACAGCACATTTCAATGTATTTCTTGTATATTTCTTAGTTATATTTCATCAATTTTTCTGTTTTAATAGCTTGTGTTGATCCATGTGAAAAATTGAAATTTCATGTTAGCCTTATAAACGTCAGTGGAGTTCCTTTAAATTCCGTCATGTCAGAAAACCTCAGTGGACTCCCTTTAAGTTATTGAGCATTCTTGCATGAATACTCTTAATATAAAATTAAACTTACTTTTGTAGGTTGTTTCAGGATAATTCTGTTTAGCCCTCTGCTCAGCATAAGAAAATGAAGGTGAACCGGAGGCTGGAGTTTGAGGTTGTGCAGTCCCTTGACCTATATGAAATTTGGCATAAAAAAATTCTTAATTTCTGGAATTATGTAAAAATTAGTCAAATTGACAATAGAAATAACATTAAGTCAAAGTCAAACAAACTAAGTAACAGTATGTAAATGTAATATTTTGAAATTATATATGTAGTAAATAAGGAAATGTTGTATAAAACAAGCAATTATCATAGTATTGCAAGCAATACAAAAGTCCCCTACCGGTTAGAACCTCTGCAACATTCTGAAGGGCCATTGCCATTCAATTATGCCATTGTGGAAGACATGAATGAACATAATTTTTTTTTAGAATTTTTATTTTATCTGTATCATTTATCTGCATTGTAATTTCAAAGATTTTTTTAATACATTTACTATACAATTCTATATATACTAACTGGCCACAGTGTGGGGTCAGTTTTGACCCCAGGGGCATGATTTATATCTTTCTAGAGGACAAAAATGTGATGCTTCATGCAAAGTACCTAAACTCTTGGCTTTGTACTTTCAGAGAAGAAGATTTTAAAGACAATGATACTATACAAGTCTATATTAGAGGGGCTTGGGAGTTATTTCATTTCTGTGTAGGTATACTTGGCAACGCCACATGTTAAATATCTTAGCTATGAGCATTGCAGTTTCATAAAAGAAGAATTAAATGTATTTTCCTATATGAGTCTAGGACATAGTAGTTTCATAAAAGACTTAAATGCATTCTTATATAAGCCTATGTAAATTAAGTGACTCTAGGGCGGAGTCATCTTGACCCCAAGGGCCTGATATATTTAACTTGTAGAGGGCCACAAGGTGATGCTACATTCCAAATATCTAGGCTCTAGGCATTGTAGTGTATGAGAAACAGATTTTAAATTTTTTTATTTTAAGCTCCTGTGAGCAACTTATGCGTTAGACTGGAACCACTAATATAACCTTTCTGGAGGGCCACCTAAATATAATTCCAATGAAGTTTGATCAAAATCTATCAAGTAGTTCAGAAGATGTTGATTTTAAAGAAATAGTGGACATCAAAGAAGTATGGTCGTTCAAAAAAGCACACCTCTGAGCACATTTGTAGTCAGTGTGACCAAAAAACGGTATGTGCCTGTGCTGTCACATAGATCTTCACTTACTTATGTTTCTTGAAGCACTATTATTATAATTTCCCCTCTGTTCAGCATAGGAAAACGAAGGTTTATCAGAATCTGTCTTTTGAGGTTGTCCTCCACTTGCTTGTTGATCTGTTAAAATTTACATGAAAATTATAAATGTTATCTTCCATATTTGAGCCCCGTCATGACAAAACCAACATAATGGGTTTGCGACCAGCATGGATCCAGACCAGCCTGTGCATTCGCGCAGTATGATCAGGATCCATGCTGTTCGCTATCACTTTCTCTACTTGTTATAGGGTTTGTAAGCGAACAGCATGGATCCTGATCAGACTGCGCGAATGCGCAGGCAGGTCTGGATCCATGCTGGTCTCAAACGCATTACGTTAGTTTTGTCGTGACGCGGCTCATATATTATTTATCTGATAAACAGTTCCAAGATTGAAAGCTATAGCTTACAATTTCTTAAAGCAGCAGGCCTCCAGATTCATACTAATTTACATGAAAAATTTGAAATTGTATTTGAATGTGTAATATTGTGAAGTAACCGAAGGGAAGCAATTTAAACATAATCAATGGCACTTACAAACCACATAAATTACCGAAAAGTGGTCAAAATATGCACAAATAGCCTTTACTGAGTTAATAACACGGCAGAAATTTAGTTGTAAATACTGAAAAATCAGTCATTAATCGCACATATGTACAATATTACTTGAATCTTGAAACTTTTTACTTTTCCTTACATTTTAGTACATTTTTCTCAAGTTTGTTTTATTGAAATATTTTGACTCATCTGGAGGCATATAGCTATACAGTAGATGCAAATCTCGACAAGCGATTTAAACTGTCCATAACTTAAACAAGAAGGCCATGAAAACACTAGGACACTTTACACTGCTGGAAAAAGTAATGATTACTTTAATGCAGAGGTAGGTCACATTCAAGGTCAACACTAAAGTTTACAGATGGTGCAACCTTGAAAACTAAAGAAAACAATTCTTAAAGTAAGTACCTTGATCATAGGCAGGGCCAAATTTTACCCCAGTGCATGATTTACGTAAAATTTCAAGTGATCCACAAAGAAATGCACATGTGTAGATTGATCAGGATTTTTTTACCAGAGGGGGTCACAAAAATTTTGACAAGGGTTAAATGAGAATCTAAAAAGGAGTTTACTGGTATACCTGGGGAGAGGGGTGGGGGAAAGGGGGAATTCATAATTTGATCAAGTTATTGGGGAGGGGCAAATTTTGACCCCATGGCTTTTATTTGAACAAACTTGGTAGACACTGACTAGATGATGTTTCATGCCAAATATTTAAGCTCTAGCACTTTCGGTTTTCTAAAAGATGATATTTTAAGTTTTCTCTTTTGGTTGCCATGGCAACCAGAGTTCTGCTTGGAACTAAATTCTTTGAACAATTTTTAAAATGGACTACCAAAGGAAAATGTGAAATTTGGATGACATTGGCTTAGTGGTTTATGAGGAGATGTCGTATAAAGTAAAAGTTTATAGACAGACGGACGGACGCTGGACGAAAAGCGATCACAAAAGCTCACCATGTCACTTTGTGACAGGTGAGCTAAAAATTACTGTTTTTTTCCATATGACAATAGCTTTATCAGTATGAAAGTTTCATAAACAAAAGAGGACCTAAAAAATTCAGAAATTTTTTGGTAAATTTTTTCGATATACAAATATAGTATTGCATGATTAACTAAATAAAACCCTTTTAAAAAAAAAATAAATCAATGCCCACAGCTCCTTCCCATTTCACAAACCAGAGGTGTTGTTTTAACATATAAAACTTATAACGAAATAAGTGGAAAGTTTGCCTCTTAATCATTTTTTTGTTGGGGTTTACACTGTGCCAACACAGTATAGGTCATATGGCGACTTTCCAGCAGGAAGACTTCAGATGCCCCTCTGTACATTATTTCAGGCGAGAAACCCACACTTGAGTAGAACCATCAATGTTTCGTAAGCTAGCTGGATAACTTCCTCACATGAAAGAATCCCAAGTCTCTGGTTGAATTCGAACCCACAGCAGAGAGGCACAAGTGGTTTGAAAACATCGTCATTAATCCCTCTGCCACAGACACCCCTGCCTTTTTATCATCTTTAACATTTTTCTCTCCCTCTTTACTTATGTCATTACCTGTGGATTCCAACACGGGTTCTGTTGTACTTGGTTGTTCAGCATCTTGTGGTGCTGACTGGAATCCTGCCAATAAATCCTGTGATAATTGTTCACCTTTCCTTATTCTATATAATGAAAACATATCACTGTTGTCATTGAAAACATATCAAGATATAACTGTCTTCATTGAAAACATGTCAACAGGTAATTGTTGTCATTGAAAATATGTCAACAGGTAATTGTCGTCATTGAAAACATGTCAACAGGTAATTGTCGTCATTGAAAATATGTCAACATAAAACTGTTGTCATTGAAAACATATCAACATATAACTGTTATCATTGAAAACATGTCAACAGGTAATTGTCATCATTGAAAATATGTCAACATAAAACTGTTGTCATTGAAAACATATCAACATATAACTGTTATCATTGAAAACATATCAACATATAATTGTCATCATTGAAAACATATTAATGTATAGATGTTGTCATATATTACAAAGACCTTAACATTGAAGATTGTTTATCCTTTTTTTACCAAATTTAAGTTGAATATGTGCAACTGATTCCAAGATAATGAGGGGAAACTGATGATGACGATACAGTGTAACACCATATAGCGGGGCTTGAAAATATCAACTTGCACACAAAAAAAACTAAACCAAATGGTGATGCTGATGCCTAAATAACTTGGTGAGTACAATTATAGCTCTCCCTATTCTTTGAAAAGTCACGCTAAGTTCAACTAATTTACAGTTAGACATTTTCCTGTTATTACAATACCAGTGTGCTGTTATTTTCTTAAAGCAATGAGGGAGTCCTTGACCTAGTGGTTAACGTCCTTGGCTTCAAACAACTTTCCCCTCACCACAGTTTGTTGTTCTCATCTCATTAGATATTTTGAATTCTTTCATGTAATAAAGCTATTCAGCTAGCTTTCGGTATGTCAGTGGTTTTCTACTTAGGTATTTGCTCCTGTCTTAAATTGAGCAGAGGGGCACCCAAGGTCTTCCTCCACAAGTAAGCTGGAAAATCTCCATATGTCTGTTTCAGTAATGATGTGACTTAATATTAGGTAATACTACATTGTATAACTCAGTCGTACAAGTTACTTGATAAGCTTGAAATGGGTCATTCGTTTAAGACTTAAAATTTATACATGAACAAGATATGTTTGTAAAACATGTATGCCCCCTATCTGCAGCCAATTAGTCATGTGATAAGGTTATTATGCATGACTTCTGACCCAGTGATCAAACAATTAATAAGGGTTATCAAGTATCTACTGGTCATGACCTTAACCTTTGACCCCTTGACCCAAAACTCAATAGGGGTCATCTGCTGGTCACGACCAATCATCATACAAAGTTTGAAGTTCCTAGGCCTAAGGTTTTTAGTTAATTGATCGGAAACCGTTTTTTACTACAAGGTCAATGTGACCTTGACCCCTTTGACCCCTTGACCCCAAAATCAATAGGTTCATCTGCTGGTCATGACCAATCACCCATACCAAGTTTGAAGTTCCTAGGGCCTAAGGGTTCTTTAGTTATTGGATCAGAAACCGTTTTAACATACAAAGGTCATGTGACTTGACCTTTGACCCAAATCAATAGGGGTCATCTGCTGGTCCTGACCAATCACCATGCCAAGTTTTTGAAGTTCTTTCCCTAGGGGGGGGGGGGCCCGAAGCTTTTTGTTATTGATCAGAAACCCTTTTTACTTACAATGTCAATGTGACCTTGACTTTTGACCCCCCTTGATCCCAAAATCAGTAGGGGTAAATTGCTGGTCATGACAAATCACCATACCAAGTTTGAATTTCCCTAGGCCTAAGCGTTTCTTAAGTTTTTGATCTGAAACCGTTTTTACTTACAAGGTCAATGTGACCTTGACCTTGACCCTTGACCCAAAACTCAATAGGGGGGTCATCTGCTGGTATGACCAATCATCATACAAGTTTAAGTTCCTTTAGGCCTAAGCGTTTTTTAGTTAATTGATCGGAAAAACCATTTTTACCCTACAAGGTCAATGTGACCTTGACCTTTGACCCCTTTGACCCCAAAATCAATAGGCATCTCTGGTCATGACCAATCACCATACCAAGTTTTGAAGTTCCCTAAGCCTAAGGGTTTTTTAAAAGTTATTGGATTGTAAAAAGCATTTTTTTTTACCTACAAGGTCAATGTGACCTTGCCCATTGACCCCTTAACCCCAATATAATAGGGGTCCATCTGCTGGTTGACCAAATCACCATACCAAGTTTGAAAGTCCCCTTGGGGCCTAAGGGGTTCTTTAGTTATTGATCGGAAACCGTTTAACCTAAGCAGGTCCAATGTGGACCTTGACTTTGACCCCTTTGACCCCAAAAAATCAATTTTAGGGTCATTCTACTTTATCCATGACCAATCACCATTATCAAGTTTGAAGTTCCTAGGCCTAAGGGTTCTTTTCGTTTATTGATCGGAAAACCGTTTTTTACCTACCAAGGTCCAATGTGACCTTGACCCTTTGACCCCTTTAACCCCAAAATTCAATAGGGGTCAGCTGCTGGTCATTAAAACCAATCACCATACCAAGTTTTGAAGTTCCTAGGCCTTAAGGGTTCTTTTGTTATTGGTCAGAAACCGTTTTTTATCCCAAGAGGTCAATGTTGACCTTACCTTTGACCCCTTGACCCCAAATCAATAGGGGTCATTCTACTGATCTGGACCAATCACCATACCAAGTTTGAAGTTCCTAGGCCTTAAGGTTCTTTAGTTATTGATCGGAAACCCGTTTTGCTTACAAGGTCAAATGTGACCTTGACCTTTGACCCCTTTGAACCCCAAAATTTTCAATAGGGGTCATCTAACTGATTCATGACCAATCACCATTACCAAGTTTTGAAGTTCCTAGGCCTTAAGGTTCTTTAGTTATTGATATATAAATGTTTTTGTTTACTCAAGGTCTCTCAATGTGCCCTTTGGCTTTCCCCCTTTTTGCCCCCAAAACCCCTTGGGATTTCCCCTTACTGGTCATGCCCAAATCCCCCTACAATTTTGGTTTCCCTACCTAAGGGTTTTTTTTAGTTATCATGGGAAAAACCCTTTGGTTCGGACCGACGGCCCCGAAAAGGGTGCAAAAGCAATTTTCCCCCCTTTTTTTTTTGAAAGGGGGGGCATAAAAAATCTAAAAGTTATCATTTTAAATAATGAAAATTATTGAAAAATTTTCCTTTAAAAGTGTGTTTGTTTTGTTTTTTTGTTTCATTTTAAAAATTTTTCCCAAAAACGGGTTATTTCAGTCTATAGGGGGGGTGGGTTTCCTAACCATCTTTCCCTTGGAGAGTTACCCCAATTTACTAGATTTCCTTCCCCCGTTGCAAAAACTACTAAAGCATCCCCCGGGGATCAAACCCCACCCAGAGAGGAAAGGGGTTTAAAGTCATCGACTCTAACCCCTGGACCACGGAGGCGGTTTAAAAGTGTGTAACTATGTAACAAGGAAATGATACTTACTTTGTAAGAAGGTTTCTCCTTTCTTCAGCAGGCAGGTTATTCATTTTTTCATTCAGTTTCATAAATTCACCTTCCGGGCAACGTAACGCTAGCTCTCGCGCAATTTGGCCTGGAAGAGATGCTCTCCCTATCATAAAACCCAACGTCACAGCACCTACAAGAACATCTTTCTATATCAAACCCTTATAAATGATAACATTAAAGGAACTCCACTGAGGTTTTATAAAACATTAAGGAACTCACTGAGGTTAATAAGGATTAAAAACATTGAAAATTTCAATTTTTTCACATTAGATCAACACAAGCACTTTAAAACAGAAATAATAAATATAACTAAGAAATAATACGTTGATTTAATAGTATGTTTTTGCTATTCTCAGTCTGATTTTGGGTAAAAAAGCGTTGAAATGCTTTTTTTCAATTTGGTCATTTTTCACTATTGTAATAATTATTCTGGAAAAAATGATCGAGCTATTGATCTGATATTTTGCACATATGTTAGTATAGATCTACAACAAATGGAGTAATAATCTCAAAAATTGTTTCCAGTCCCTTCATATCAAAAAACCTCAGTGGAGTCCTTTTAACAATCTTTCGTATAAACGGTTGGCACCCATAGTGAACAATTGTGCATTCTAAGAGTACAAATATTTCAATTCAACCTGCTTTGTCTGGAGAAATTGTACAGTATGTGTCAAAATAATGCAGGTTAGCTGTGGCCTTGTGGTTGACGTGTCTGCCTCTCAACCCAGGAATCATGGGTTCTAGCCCTAATCAGGTCATGACCATGTTTCTTAATATGCCACAAGTACTGGTTGGTTCCGAAAGCGGACTAGAATGTGATTAATATAAGTTGCAAGAACTTGTTTCACACTCCAGCTTAAACTAGACCTATCACTGAAGGTGATTAATACCCCCACCAGCAACTTTTTGAAAAATAAGTAGAAGAAAAATTTCAACACAAACTATCAACTGTGTACAAAGAAATATTTCAATAAATTGTAATCCCAACTGGGGTCTCCAAATAAGCTTGCTTTTCACCAAAGTTTGATTACAAATATCTCATTCCTAACTCTAGTTATTGTCCGGAAACCATTTTTCCTATTTTAAGGAATGGTGACCTTGACCCCGGGGGTCCAAATGCAATACCCAACCCAGGTCTTCATATAAGCTTGCTATACACCCAAGTTTGATAACAATATCTCATTCCAAACTCTAGTTATTGTCCGGAAACCATTTTTTTCTATTTTTAGTAATGGTGACCTTGACCTTGACCCCCAGGGTGTCCAAAAACAATACAAGCCCAGGTCTTCATATAAAAAGCTTGCTATAAACCAAGTTTGATTACAATATCTCATTCCTAACTCAAGTTATTCTCCGGAAAACCATTTTTCTATTTTTAGTAACGGTGACCTTGACCTTGACCCCAGGGGGTTCCAAAATGCAATACCAACCCAGGTCTTCATATAAGCTTGCTATACACCAAGTTTGATAACAATATCTCATTCCTAACTCTAGTTATTGTCCAGAAACCATTTTTCTATTTTTAGTATCAGTGGACCTTGACCTTGACCCCAGGGGGTCCAAATACAATAACAACCCAGGTCTTCATATAAGCTTGCTTATACCACCAAGTTTGATTACAATATCTCATTCCTAACTCAAGTTATTGTCCGGAAACCATTTTTCTTATTTTAGTAACCATGACCTTGACCCCAGGGGGCCTTAAATGCAATACCAACCCAGGTCTTCATATTAAGCTTGCTATACGCAAAGTTTGATAACAATATCTCATTCCTAACTCTAGTTATTGTCCGGAAACCTTTTTCTATTTTTAGTAACAGTGACCTTGACCTTGACCCCAGGGGGTCCAAATGCAATACCAAACCGGGTTTCCACATAAGGTTGCTACTATACCAAGTTTGATTACAATACCTCATTCCACAACTCTTAGTTATCTCAGTCCGGAAACCATGATGTGGTAGACGACCGACGGGAACGGACCGACCGACCAACCGACAAGCTGGGACTCCTAATATACCCCCCCTAAACTTCTAGTTTGTGGGGGTATAATTTTTAAATATGGTTTAAACCCAAAATAATGCAGAAAGGCCTTTTCCTTCATGAGATTTTAACAACTTAAGTAAGAAGAAAGCGCCGCAATTGACCCGACCAAAAAACAGGTTTTCAAAAGAACCAAGTAGTTTGAAGTGACAGTAATTAGGAATAAAGTATGGCAATGAAAAAAAAATTATGCTTTTTATTTTTGTACCCAACACGGGGAAAGGTTTCAATAGTTCAAAATAAAAATATACCAGATACCCGAGTAGCAATCCCGGGCTGTTTTTTTCATTAAGTCCCAAAACCATGCCAAGTAAAAGTATAAAATAAGTAAAGGGTGTAAAAATTTTAAAACATTTTTTATTGTAAGCAAATGCCTTAACCTTGCTCCCAAATTTTAAGTGGGCAACCCCAAAAAGATGCAGCTTAATAAAAGCTACCCCACAGAGCAATTTGGGTTTGTCAACAGGTTAAAAAAAACTGGGGGGTTTTTATAACAAAAAAAACCAAATTTCTTTTTTTAAGCAAAAAGGTCCCTTTTTCCTTTGTTCACAGACCACCGGGGTCCCCAAATTCCCGTTGATCTTGAAAATTAAACTACCCACATCCCAAAATTTTTGGTTTTCAAAAGGCCGAAGAAAATTTCAAAGAAAATTCCCCCCGCCCTTTCATGGCAACACTGAATTTTTATTTTTAGAACAGGGCCTGCTTGACCCAAACATCGGGGTTTTGATTTTTATATGAGCTACTCACACACCAGATTTGCTGTCAACAGGCCAAAGCTAACTCAAGTTATTGAGCAGAACCTGAATCTCTATTTTTAGTAACAGTTACCTTGACCTTGATCACAGACACCTGGGTAGCAATCCCAAGCTGCCTCTTGATTTAAGCTATCTATACACCAAGTTTGGCGTCAATAGGCTTCAGCAAATTTAAGTTATTGAGCGGAAACCAAAAGTTGAAGCCCGCCCGTCTGCTGACTACGACATTTAAATGAATAACAGGTTTTCATTGAAAAACTGGCTAAAAATATGGTTATTATAAAATTTGTGTCAATACAGTTTCATCTTATAAAAAAAATATTCTTCTTTTTTTCTATATAAAACATAGTCATCTGTTATTACCATATAATCTCCAGTAAGAGCATAGGGGTGTTATATTTTCCAAACAGGTGTTAATTATAGTACAAAGAAATTGTTAAACATTAAAAATAAAAAGAATTTTCATTACTTTTGTTAAATTTTACTTCTGGATTATATATTCAAGGAGCACTTTTGAATAAATTCCTAGGATTTATAATAAACTGCTATTTCAACATTCTTGGTAAGTCAGGGGTGTCACGGTTAGAAAAAATGCTAAATGCTTTAAATGGCGACGTAATAACCGTGTTATACGTTTGACATTTAATTGACCATATTATAAAATCTTAAGATTTTCAACATTAACTTTGTTTCTTTATGAGAAGATATGCCATTTTGTTCACATTTTATTGTACTCAAAATGATTACAATACATATCTGCATAAGGAGTAACTATTTTCCGCTAGGATCGTATCGCATATCGATCACATCAGAAAAATACATTGTTGAGTACAACTAAAATACAAACAATTGTCATATATCTTGTCATAAAAAACTAAGGTAATATTTAGAATCAATTTAAAACTGTTCCATCCCTTAGTCAAATACTATCCTTGGTTACCAGTTATTGAATTTTCTAACCGGCTTTTAGCTAAAAAAACCGACCATTTCCGTTTAAACGGAGAAACATGACATCCCTAGTCGACGTGCAGCTTTAATATATAATCAACATAAAATGAGGAATGAAAAAACTTGATAACAAACCTGTATATTTAAGTAGGCTATACTTTGATGAAATCCTTCCTGCCAAAAAGAACAAAAGAAATATTTCATGTATGTAGTGTTATGTTTGGTGATATGTATATAATATATATTTATTATATGATCTATAAATGGCTTTGAAATGCATTTCTCTGATTGGTGAAGATGTATTTTTTCATAAAAAAATAACTATGACTGGTTAATTAACCAAAGTAAATGTATACTGATTCATTTTAAATGCTGCAATCCTATTGGACAAAACATAATTTCATTACTATTTCACCTCCAAATGAAAAGTTAGCCTAAACATTATGGTGTATGATTTCACACACTCAGTTAGTTTATCACATTTCCGTCCCGATTTTGTGACTCCATAAAAATGGTATTGCACGGCTGTGCATATATTTTGATGTGACATCATTAGCATTATACAAACATAGTGTAAAGATGCGCTAAATGTTAGCGTTATACTATTATATTATACTACAATGAAAAATGACTTTTTTTTTCAATTTAAGGAGTCTTTACTTTGGTTATGTGATAAATAGAATATTAAATTCGTGTAAGTTCATTACTGAAATTATTAAGGCTCGCATATTATAATTTTATTCAACTCGTGCAATAAATTCAATATTGAACTTACACTCATTCAATATCCTCTATATATTGTACAGAACTTCAAAAATTACCGATTGAAATACAATGTACATGTATGACTTACCTCTAACAATTAACATTCTGCAGATAATTATGTTACCTAAACTTAATGGAACAACTGAAAAAAATAAAATCATTAACATTTAATAGGTAGTTTGAAAAATCCTGACTTTAGCTTAAATTTACTTGCTGAATTTCTTTTACTTTGAATTTAAAATCCCTTACAGCAGCACAACTCCAGATTCATGCTAATTTTCATGAAATTTTTTTATGTATTTAAAAGTAAAATATTGTAAAGTGAACAAAGAAAGTAATTTACACATTGCCATTGAAAGGCCAAAATGACAAAATATACTGAACTGGAAAATGCTGATGATATGCACAACTAGACTTGGTACTACTCAATGTCCTGTACACTATTTGAGGAGTTAACCAGAAAAGTTTTGTGACGAACGGACAGACGGATGGTTGTTTTAACGAGAAATCAGTATTGGATCCAATACAATCAATTTAGCCTTGATTACATTTCCAGAGTCCAAAAAGTCTATATCAAATCCATATCACATTCCATATAGCCTCATTTTCATTTCTAGAGTCCAAAAAGTCCATATCAAATCCATATCAAACTCCATATAGCCTCATTTTCATTTCTAGAGTCCAAAAAGTCCATATCAAATTCATATCATACCCAAAACCTTGTGTTCATTTCAAGAGTCCAGAAAGTTTATATGCATTAGACTATAATCATCTAAATAACTTTGAAGAGGGTCACCTTGGGATTAATGGTCAACAGATGAAATGAGGTTTAAGAGAATTGCAGTGCTTTTCCTAGCCATTTAATTGGGAAAAATATTTGGTACCTTTCGAAACCTCCTCATGCTCTTTTGGCATAGTACATTTGTATTTTGAATCTTGCAAAATTGTTTATTCCAACCAATGCAAATATCATTCAAAGCATTATTTGAATTAAAAATTATACCATACTGGAAAGAGCTCATGCAAATTTATCAGCTTTGATAGCAGGAACTTCAGTTAAATTGGGATTTTTTTTCAAAGATTAGGAAAAGATTATAAGCATATTTGCCATTGGGAATGGGTCTGGTAATCTGGACCTGTGGTGACGCTGGAAAAAGGCATGAATTGTTACTTATAACTAAAGAAATTGTAGATTTCGGGGGACAATGGAAATCTGTTGACATACAAAGTGCCCAGGTGAGCTTAAAATGTATTTTTACAAGAAACATAAAAAGTTACAAAGTTAAAATATTTACCAGCACTGTAAAAGTTCTTTCTTCTAATTTCTTTGACGATTTCTTTTTCTTGATCTGATAGCTGTGAATGAAAATAAACAATGAGCATCAAGCAAAAGTATTTATTTAGATTATATTCATACCAGCAGTAAATGTTCTATTAGGCAATAACAAACTTTTGTGACATTTGTAACAATGTTCATAACTTTAACAAAAAATCCTAATGGAAATATAATAATTAACAAGAGGCCCATGGTCCTTTAAGGTCACCTGAATATTCAACAGCTGATTATATGTTTCCTTTTTGCATAAATAACTTTAATACATTGATTAAAAACATCAAACATCACATACATATTTTAATTTCAATACACTGTCTTTATGGCTTACAGACACTTCACCCCCCAGACACTTCACCCTAGGTCCTTTTTTGCAGACACTTCACCCCTCAGACAGTTCACCCCTCATTTTAAGAAATTTGATTGAGACACTTCATCCCTCATTTTTTTATTTTGTGTTTAACAATTATGCCAATTATTTATGTAGATTATGTTAAATACATTCAATAGTGATTGAGTATGTTTATTGTTTTAACCCATTGTCTAATAAATTTTGAGTTGATTTAATTCTTGAAGTTTTGGTACTTAAGTTTGTTTTCAGTTTGATCCTTACCATATAATAACCATTGAGTTATGTTCATTTGGTGATGGTTTGTGCTTTAACCTTGTGCTTAATTTACATAACTGGTGCTATTCATTTGTTTAATAAATGACGTTATGAATGATCTTTGTATTAAATGCAGGATAATTGTGTCTGATAATGATGATAAATAATTTATATTTACTATATTTAATAAAGCAACCGATTCATTCATTCATATTCATTTATATTCATTTTATTTATTTATTTAATTTATTTATTAAGAATAAATGTAATTTTCATACAATTATACCATTTTAATTCAATTATCTAATCAATTATGAGATAACTGTTGAATAAACAGCTAATCAACATGTTGAATAAACAAGGTGACATGCAAAAAACACTAAATTTGATGAATGGAAATGAAATGGATGAAAGTGCTGTGATATATCATAATTTGGCAATACAACCAATTAACCTAAATCAGCTTTAAACTTTAAGTAAAAATAAAGGTAATAAGCAAAAATTTTAATCAAATAATACTAAAAATAATAAATATAAACAGATATAAGCATTTGTTGTTGACCAACTTGTTTTATTTACTTTACAGAAAAAAATGGATGAGGGGTGAAGTGTCTTACTGATTTTGGGGGGTGAAGTGTCTTAAGGGGTGAAGTGTCTTCAAAATTTGAGGGGTGAAGTGTCTGGGGGGTGAGGTGTCTTGGCTACTCTTGCTACCGTCTTTATATAATATTATGTAAAATATTATATTGTGCAATTTATATCCACTCTCTGGGGCCTAAACCCTAAAAACAAAGTGGTCATGCATTCCAGTGTTTAAAATGCTCCCTACTTGTTATAACTAGAGCTATAATTAATACCTCCCTCCAGCAATTTTGACATTTTGGAAATTGAAGTGGTCTGCAGCAAAATTTGAATTCAACCTATAATTCATGGAGTATCAATCAGTCAACTGTGTAAAAAATTCTTAACTAATGTTATCCTCCAGAAACCATTTTTCTATTTAAAGTAACAGTGACCCTTGATCCCAGCGCGTACAAAGCTAACCGAGCCGGGGTCCTCCAAGAGCGACAAATGACATTTAAAACAGCACTAGCACAGTTCCGTATGTTTTGGGTACGAGTTATATTGAGTACGAATTCTCGCATATCAAATCTGTACGTTTGCTCACTTAATCACACTTTCAGAAAATTAACAAAACAAACCTTAAATATGCGATCCATGTCACTTTTAGATTTCAATGAGATGACATGTATTAAATTTAATAAAACCTGTCAAGGACTAAGGAAAGTTGTTTTTTCTACTTATGTAATTTGCGAATAACAAAACGGAGACATCTTTGTCATCTCGAATATGTCCTAAAGTACGTAAAGTAGCGAAAAGTGGTGTAAAGTAAATATATAAGTGTTTATTTCGGTAAAAGAAAAAAAAACAACAAAAAAGGTTAAATTATTGAAACTAAATAATACTTGGTAATCACTTGAATTATATGATCCTTTTTTATATGTACAGTACTGAACTCTCATCAAAAACTCTAGAAAGTAGGGGATGTAAAAAAATAGTTAATCAGAGCTTATATATCATTATGTTTATTGTTTTATAAATCCGACATATAAATAAAATTTACTTGACTTGACTTGAAGACCGGGATACTCTAGGACACGGGATCGGAGGGAACAAACGGGGACATGTATTCATTTTTATCTCAGTTATAAATACATTAGAATATATCATTTTTCTCTAACCATAAATATTTTCAATGTGGAGCTAAAATCACTTTGGCTATAATATTATATATAAAACAAGTGGACACAAAATCTAGTATATCTTAGCTGGCCAGCAATGATTTTTTTTATTTTATCATATCTATTTACTATCTTTAAGAAATATTAATTAAAGCGCCCGGTTCATCAAGCACCAAAAAATAGCCCAATCTTAGATATTGATAAAAACCTAAAGGTGTATAATTATAATACACCCTTGGAGCGTCAATTTGGTAGGTATAGTTGGTAGCTGTATATTCATATAACCATCTACCAGCTAGTAGTTAGTTATTCGTAATCCCCAACTACCTACCCACAGGTATAGTTTAGTTGGTAATTCGAACTTTGCATGCTTTCCCCTAAAAAAAAAACAATGCACGTGCCAAATTGGCCAAAATCCCATATTGAGACTATTTCCGGTCATCACGCACCTGTTGTCCAGTAACGGCAGAACGTCCGCGCGTATGTATGTTACGTAACTGACAACCGCATCGCAAAAAAATGGCCGCCGAGAGGACGTTGAAATCTTTGGCGAATCGCTTGACGAATTTAGATAAACTAATCGAAGAACAAGGACAGCCAGCTGACACTTATGCTTTTGTGGAAATTATGAAAAACGATAATACAATAAAGAAAACCAAAAGTGATATGAACGGATTGATCTACTTGGTTTCAAACTGACGGAGAAGAACGAGATATTTTAGAAATTCCAAACACTAAGCTGAATATGTTGCTTCCAAGGTTTTTATGAACTTGAGAAAAGTAGATGGTTCCGAGTACGAGCCAAACAGTATGGGGAGCATTCTTGACAGTGTCAACAGATATATTAAGGACCACGATTACGGCACAAACATCACGACCAGTGATACGTTTAAGCACACCCGTGATGTGGTTGCGACTTAAACTTTTTAAAGAAAAATATCCAAATCCCACGGAAAAGGCAACAAGAAAAATCGTGCAGATCCATTCACTGGTGAAGAGATCGCAATATTGAAGCAAAATGGGCTTCTTGTCAATGGTAAGTAAATGACCATCAGTTAAATAGGCTATGTCTTATCACGCATTATTCTGAAAATAGCCCATGTTATCTTTATAAAATCAGATCTAATAGCTCTTAGCACATATGTTATATTTTCAATGTACATAGAATGACAGGTCTGCAGTAGATCAAGTAATTTTTTTTTATAAATAAACCATTTACCTGTTCCATGATCTGTACTGCTGAAATCCACAACCACTAAAATTTAAATATCCTACATTAACACACAATAAAATCACTAAAATGTCTTGTTCCGTTCATGTACACTATACACAGACTACCACAGTAAAAGTGACGTAATGAAAACTGTGACGTATCATTTGAATGTCAATCAATACAACTGTCAATCAGTCATCATTATCAATTTATTGTTGTCACCATTAGTTATTCTAGAAATTCAAAAAAACCAGCAGAAGTTATTTCGATCTCAATATGAGTTATGGCAGATATACAATAGCATGGAAACTGATTTACTGCCTACAGTTATATGATTACTTTATTTGTATCAATTTACAGAAACGCCTAAAGCTTTGTCTAACACTACCAGGCTGAACAGCATTCTTCACTTTGGTTTACGTGGTAGACAGGAGCATCAAACAATGCTGTGGGAAGATGCAGAGCTACTCAGAACTGCATCAGGGAGAGAATACTAAGCTTTTACAGAGAGGTTGAATAAGACAAGAAACGGCATCGCTTGTGTCTCAGGGATTTTGCCAAAAATGTTCGCATTTACCCGGTTTTGTAAAAGTTTATCATGTATAAAAAAGAGTAAATAAGAATCCATAAAGAAAGCCCGACACGACAAAATTGAAAATGCTGCAAGCTCGGTTTGATTGAGCCTGTTCATGGACGGTATTGTCAAGTGCAAACTACCGTCCAAGCACTCTAGCACCGGCTTAATCAGAATTCAACATTTAACATGAATTGGTACAATTTTGAATTTTTAAACATCCGCAGATGTGTTCATATGGCGGTTATCATGGACTTTACATCCATGAAAAGCGGCATATGGTCCCCAAGTAAAGAAATGCGTGTGCCATAAACGAGAAAACAATGGGCGGAACTAAATAAAATGGAATTTTGAAAGGGGATCAGAGGTTATGAAGCCTGCATATCACAGATAAGACGTCAAAGGACAAATTTAAAAAGCAGGCCACTTATCCTTAGGGTGATTCAACAGTATTCAATACTGGAACCACCCAACAAGAAAATAGCCGAACAGAAAGAACTAAATTACCACAAGCACAACTATAATGTCGTTCTGAACGATCTTTAAGGATCGGAAATATATCATCTCTGATTGAATGTACGGGCGACTTTTTACTGCCTCCTCACGGCACAAACAACGATGAAATTAGTGTTTTACTTTTACGTTGTAGATCCTATAAATGATATGAAAATCGTAAAAATCGTAATCTATACTAACAATTTACTAAATAGACTGGACATACACAGCTCGTGTTAAATTTTGAAAACAGCTCATTTAAATCAAATTAAATTTAAATTTTCTCAAACATTTCAACTATGAAAAAACTGTGTTTTATATAGATGGTATTGACTTTACTATGTTTGAACGTGCTTTGCAGGAAGCAAGGACATTCCAGTAGAAATGTACAAACGATATTTAGAAAAGCGCCCAGACAAGATGAAGACCCCTGACTCTAGGTTTTATGTTGGGTTGAATCCTAACTACAAGCCAGAGAGTGACATAAGCTGTTACATGAATTCGGCGATGGACAAAAACAAGCTAGGAACAATTGCAAAGGTCATGTCAGAGAAAGCCAAACTGCCTGGTAGACTTACTAACCACAGTGGGAGGAAGACAACTGTTTCAAAGCAACAAAGGAATGAAGTACCAGTCTTTCATGTTGCTAAGTTGGTTGGACATAAAAATCTAATGTCACTGAACTCTTATAACACCATGTCTATAGAGCAACAAATAACAATGTCTGATAACGCAAACGCATTAAACAAAGTAACTGCATCAAAATCTACCAGTGGCAGTATGGAGGGGCAAGAAATGGCTGATACCGAGTTGGACACCGAGTTGTTAGCCGCATCTCAAGAAATCGAAGAAGCATTAAACAACATTGAACAATTTGAGAAAAGTTTTGAAGATAGTAGTGGCGCAAAGGTTCTTCTAAATCTCCCTATAGTTCATCATTCAGATGGAACATAAAGCACATGTATTCAGGATAACTCTACCCTGCATAATTTTTGAGTTATTGCCCTTTGTTATAATTCAAAATGCCTTTGAGATATCAACATGAAACTTCATAGGTGCATAGATCTCACTCAGGAGGTGTGCAGTGCACAAGAATGATAACTCTACCTTTAATAATTTTTGAGTTATTGCCCTTTGTTATTTTTCATACTTAATTTTTCACCTGAGTGGAGGATAACTCAAAAAGTGTTTGAGATGTCAACATGAAATGTCATAGGTGGATAGATCTTATTGAAGAGGAATGCTGTGCACAAATTGATAACTCTGCGCTATATGGTTTTTGAGTTATTGCCCTTTGTACTTTTTAATACTATTTTGTCCGGAGCTTATCTCAAAAAGTATTTGAGGTATCAACTTAAAACCTCATAGGTGGATAGACTTTACTGAGGAGGGTGCAGCACACAAGAATGATAACCTACCCTGCATTATTTTTCAGTTATTGTCCTTTGTTATTTTCAGCCATCAGTAATCACATAGGTTTCAAATCTGTAATCACTTCAGTTTTCACTACCAAAAGACCTCTTAAAATTGAATTATTCTGCTCTACTACATATACATTCTTCCAATGAGCAAACACATTCGGCGGGGGATGGCCATGTTGACATGGCTCTTGTTTTACTTATCTTCTTTGTGACTATAAATGGTATCTTTAAACTGAAAGTACAACTCACATTATATATGACAATGTTCATAAATGTAGCATCTTTATTTTTTATTTGAGAGTTATCCTCTCTTTAAGAATCTTGCATTAGAATATGTTATATTTTGGTTCACAGGGATGTTTAAAAAAAAAACTTAAGAGTCTCCTTCAGTCTGTCTGTATGTGTGTCTGTCTGTCTGTTCATAAAAACTGTTTCCTGAGATCACTTTTAAAGATTTTTTCCAACAAATTTACTTAAAATAGAGAAAAGTTGAAACGTTAGTTATACTTATTCATCCTGAGAAAATTGGACCTTTTGATTATCTGTTGTATAAACATAATTTCCTTAATAGGCAGGGAAACTTAACACATTACTATGATATAAACAAACTTAGAACTAAAAAGATTAAATAAGTTCATTCATGTCATTCTTTCGCTGGTAAAATTGAATGGCCGATGGCCCATCAGAATGTTGCTGGGGTTCTAACCGATAGGGGACCAATGGATTGCTTGCAATACTATGATAATTGCTTGTTTATTTATTTATTTCTCTATTACATTATTTAATACATGCACTGTGGATTAACTATTTATTTTATCTGCTTAGTCATACATTGAAATATCTATTTTCAAGCAATTAATAAATATATTAGAACAATTACGTTATTGTTTGATCTTATTCCAGTCTGAAAAATTGCTGCGGAACATATGCAATAAACAGCTCATTACATGGGGCAAGTGTGTCTTTAGTCCATATTGGCTAACTTGGTTCAAATTTGCCCTCGGACTAAAGTCACCAAGTGTGGCAATATGGACTAAAGGCACACTTGCCCCATGAAATAACCTCTACTTATGCGTGTTTATTTGTTGAATTATATGAAACTGAAAATTGTATGAATGATATTTTATATCTTAAAGGAGCATTTGTCAAAACAATCAAATTGTGCTTGTTATATAAAGGATAAAATCTTAATTGACAAAATGGAATTGTTGTTTATGTTTAATGACGATGTGTGCGTGCGTGTGTGTTTGTTTGTGTGTGTTTTTTATATTGTCTAGAAGGCCACATCTAAAAATAAAATATGTAACTTGATTTTTTACGGTATATCTTCATGTGTTACCTTCTTTAAATAAAGATATTTTCAATATCATTATAACATTTTTCATTATCATTTACCGGTCAATGATTATTGAAACTGTCAATGTATACCTTATAAAATATATACCGACACAACACCAGTTCCTCATGCCTAATCAATGAAATAAAAAATGTTCGTTTCTTATATTAAGATCTTCGAAAAAATACAATAACAAAGGTACGTACAATCGAATCCACCGCCGTATGCGTTGCAATCAATTTTTGTCAATTATTTTATAAACAGGCAATGACAATTTTCAAAATTTCAAAAATACGTTTTTTTTTAAAATATCATATATACGATGCGCTGCCGATGTATTTAGTGATCGTTTTTGCACACATTTGTATGTGTTTAACCAAAATTACGCAAAAGTGTAATAAGCCCAAAACTGTACAGAACTGTTAAAATTATAAATGGCAATTAATGAAAGAGTACATATGTGGGCTTGTGTCTCACTATATAGGTGTTTCTAGTAAAACATTATAACATGCTTACCGACAACAGCAAATTAAAGGTTACTCGACGACCATTTTCCCGCCGCTTCTACGACGAATACTGTACCGCTGCTGCGACTGACCCACCGCTTCTGCAAATGTTATGGCCAGTGTGATTCTACCCGTAGAAGAATCGTGAACATATTTTGAGACTTATCTCTTGGGATAATTACATATATTACATGTCTTTTCAAAATCATTTAGCTGAAACAATTTTATATATCACTATAGAAACATTAGGCATAACTTATACAGTATTATTACTTCCATGCTTAATCATATTAGAAAAGGTTAGCTTCCCTTACTTAATCTAATAAATAGAATCTTATGAAGTTTTAATATAAAGCATAATGTGTGTTTTTCACGCAGTAAACGTGTGTATACAGAGGTTCATCAAATAACCTAATTAGTATAGTGTATTGTTCTTGTTTAGCAAATTATTTTTGAATTGGTTAGGATTAAACATATTTATTTAAGCTTAGTTACATAACAAGTTCTCGAAACTCATATTAATCACTGTCGAGTCAGATTTCTGGAACCAACAAGTACTAGAACATAGAATAAACATGGTCGTGACTCGATTAGCGCTCGAACCCATGCTCCCTGGGTTGAGAGGCAGACACCTTAGCCATTAGGCAACCGGTCCCTTTCATTTTTGAGTTATTGTTTTGGCAACACTTTTTAACATTCCTATTCTTGTTAGAGGTTTTCAAGTCTTGTTCTTTGCTACAAAGTGAAGGTGCTGTTATTAAAGTGGCGTACCTGCCAAAACGCACGAGCGTATAAGGTCTCGGTCTATCTATATTCTATAGCAAATCAGTCACATTTGGGGATTCATTCTGTTACATGTCAATTGATTAATTATGTACTGTCTAAAACTCTAATCATCCACATTATCTTAGTCAAATGAGGCCCGAAATATAATTTGTTAGAAATCTTCTTTTTTCAGAAATCTTTGTTCTGCTGTGTTGTTTCCACTTAAAAACTTCTACCTGCGGGCGTGTACATGTAGTACATCCGCCCAGGATGAGGTCCTGGAAAATACACAAAATTACACCCTCGGTAAACACGCACGCACAGTTTAATCATATAACACACAAAAAACCACAGACACTTGGGGTGTTGAGCTCAAAACGCATTTAAAATCCCAATAAAATACATATTTGTCAATCCCAGCACATGTACTGTAATATTTTATTATTATAGACGTTGAAATATGAATTTTTTTCAAAACGGCTTATATTCAGTTTTTTTATATATATGATCAGTACATGTGCTGGGATTGACAAATATGCATTTTATTGGGATTTTAAATGCGTTTTGAGCTCCACACCCCAAGTGTCTGTGCAAAAAACTACACAGTTGCAATAAATATACTTTGAATATGACAAATTAAACTAAAGATGACTTAAATTGGAGTACTTCAAAATGTCCAAGCTACAAACTGTCGACCGTTCGGTCTATTTCTTTCCCGGAGGTTAAATTTCAAAAATGGCATGTAAAATCAAGAATTTGAACATAGATTGAGCTGCTTATTATTCCACCTGAATGCATTACGATGTAACCTTTTTCGAATATGTTCATACCTACTTTGATCAAAGGTTATCGAAAAATTGAGTAAGCACACACATAAAAAACAATGCATTCTTTGGGGAGCAATTTTTAAAAACATTCTATTGTTACTGTATTGTTTTATTTATCTCTCTTTTGGAGGTGACTGTTACGTTCGTTTAAAACAAGTAGTCATTTAAAATGACCTCCCCTGAAATCATTCCAATTTGCGTAAGGATTCAAAGAGAGGTTACAGTTGCACTCAAAAAAGAGTAGGTTAGAGAGACCTCCCCTGATAACATTGCAAATGGAGTAATAATTGAAAAGGGATGTGACTGTTGCACTCAAAAAGAGTCGGTTAGAATATTCACCTGCCGTTAAAACATTGCAAATGGCATAAGGTTCAAAAGGGAGGTAACTGTTGCTCTCAAAAATGAACCGGTTGATTGACCTCCCCTAAAAACATTGCAAATGGCATGAGGGTTCAAAGGGAGGTGGCTGTTACGTTCGTTTAAAAAAAAAAGAAATCGGTTAGAATGACCTCCCTCGAAAACATTGCAAATGGCATAAGGGTTCAAAAGAGAGGTTACTGTTGCACCCCCAAAAAAGAGTAGGTTGGAGTGACATCCCCTGATAACATTAGAAATGACGTAAGGTTCAAAAGGGAGGTTACTGTTGCGTCTAAAAAAGAGTCAGTTGGAACGACATCCCCTGATAAAATTACAATGGCTTAAGGGTTCAAATAGGAGGTTACTGTTGCACTAAAAAGAGTAGGTTAGAGTGACCCTCCCTGAAAACGTTGCATTCAAAGGGAGGTGACTGTTGCGCTCAAAAAAGTGTTTATCAGGGTGACCTCCCCTGATAATGTCGCAAATGGCATGTGGGTTCAAAAGGAGGTAACTTTTGCAATAAAAAAGTTGATTAAAGTGACCTCCCTCGATAACGTTGCAAATGGCATAAGGGTTCAAAGCGAGGTAACTTTTGCACTAAAAAGAGTTGATTCGAGTGGCTTCCCATAATAAGATTGCAAATGGTCGCTAGCGACAATACAACAAAGCACAAAACGGCGCGTTGTTGCTCTGTGGTCTTGTCGTTCTGTCTCTAGCGTGGCACTCCAAACGGCGCGTTGTCATGCGGCGTGTTGTTTCGATGTCGCTCATAAACCAAGCCTTTAGCGCTGTTTGGGGTGCCGCGATAGAGACAGGACGACAAGATGACAGCGCAACAACGCGTCGTTTGGTGCTTTGTCGTGTTGTCGCTAGCGCCAACGTGACACACAAAAGCGTACCAAATCAGCCACCATAGTTATGAGAAACACACAAATGTTGGCAAGCAAGCGACAGTGTACACAGCGCTTATCAGAATATGATATTTAAAGTCCATGTAACCTAAAGCCACTGATTTATATTATCTTTTATCTTTATGTAATCTCAGACATAAACTCAGTTTCATAACTACAATTCAAAACTACCACTGTTATTAAACAAGAGGACCCAGAGGGGTCTGAATCGCTCATCTGAGAAATAGGTCAAAAGGTCAAAGTGGAGCCCCTTTTTACCCGAGAAGCACAATTTGAAAACAAGGGACAGCTTAATCTGAACAATTTTGTACACTGTCACCAAGGAAATTTTTATGTAAAATTATTTCAAAATTGAACCAGTGGTTTAGATGTTGTTTGGATGAGCATGTTTATGCCAAATATCTAAGCTCTACATATTTTAGATTTTCACAAGAAGATTTTTACTATACACATGTATATATAAGGAAAATTAATAACTTCCTGGGACGGGGCCAATTTTGACCCTAGGGCATTTATTTGAACAAACTTTGTAGACATCCACACTAGAAGATGTTTCATGCAAAATATCTAATGTATTGTGCTTTTGGATTGTCACCAGTAAACTTTTTAAGTTTTTACTATATATACATAAAGGGAAAATCAATGACCCCCTGTGACGGGGTCAATTTTGAGCCTACGGATTTTAATTGAACAAACTTTGAAGGTATCCGCTAGAAGATGTTTCATGCCAAATATCTAATGTATCAGCTTTTGGATTGTCACCAGTAGATTTTTTAAGTTTTTACTATATACATATAAGGAAAATCAATGACCCCTGGGGCGGGGCCAATTTTGGCCCTAGGGCTTTTATTTGAACAAACTTGATAGACATCTACTAGAAGATGTTTCATGTGCGCTTTTTTCCTTTAAAATGTCAAATTCAAAAGTTCACCATAATTTCCAGCTTGAATCAAAGAAAAGTCTAATTTTGACAGTATTCATGTATTACATGATAAATAGAAAAACATGACACAATAAAGAAATATACTAAATTTTAAGAACAAAAAACAAAACAAAAGAAAAACAAAAAAGTAAAAAAAAGAAAAGAAAAAGAAAGAATAAACAAGAACAACAAACCCCTCCCCAAAAAAATAAATGACAAATATCTGAACTATGTTAAAGGGACTCCACTGAGGTTAAAAAGCTTAAAAAAATAACATTTGAATTTCTTACAAAAATGAGCTGGAGCACTTTAACAGAAATATATGTAAAGGTAGTTAAGAAATATACTTTGAAATAAATTAAAAATCGTATTTTTATGCTTTTCTTAGCCCGATTTGAGTAAAAAGCGTTTAAACGCTTTTCATTTTGGGTCATATTTTTACATCTGGAAAAAAGAAGTGTTCGATTGATCTGAAATTTTGCACAAAGATCAGTGGTCTAAACCTACATTAAATGGTACATTTATCTGGATAAAATATTTTCAGTCCCATCATGTCAAAAAACCTCAGTGTAGTCCCTTTAATAATAACTGTTATTTTAACAGTAAATGAATTGTTTAAATTTAAACTTTTCTGGGTGCTTATCAGTAAACTGTTTCCACTTAATAATACATGACCTAGAATTGACAAAATCGGCATATGCATGTTCTACAGGAAATTAGGTAGCGAAACACTGTAAGGACAAGCCCGTCACGTGACTATATAGTAGTTTGTGCTGATAACATTAACTGTCACAAAGATGTTTTACCAAACAAAGAAAATTATCTATTCTACTAATCTGTCCAGTAATCATGTTAGTGTACCTGTTGTTACAAGAAAACCTTCATCCATTATTTTTTTAACAAATTAATTTGTATTTGTAGTTTTATGGACAAATAAATCCTAAGTCTCTATAAGACAGTAATCATATATTTATAATTCTATTTATCACCATGTCTTCATTTCTGTTTGGTGTTAAGGTTACAAGTTTATATAAAAGGCCAGTGTGTTGTTATACAATACCATTCTGTTAACAACATTAAACAATGGAAACTAATTTTACTGTTCTTTTTTCTTCACTTTTCAAGGTAGGCATTTCATCTATTATTATTTTCATTTTTTTTCTGTAACTTAGTACAATGATTTTCAATGATTCTTAAACAATTCTTTAAAAAGTTGATTTTATCAATAATTTGTCAACAACCTCTCACTCAGCGATTTTCCGCATACTTTTTTTTTTTACATATTTTCATCTAATACTTTATCCCTAATATTAAAATGTAATACTTAATGTTTAAATTGCTCTTCCAGTTCTTTCATTTGTTAAATTAAAACTTTTCATTATTGTTCACATACATTTTGTTATCATGATAATTCATTATTTTTCTCATGTTTGCGTAAAACCATTCTGTTAACAACGTTAAACATTAGAAACTTATTTTACAATTCTTCCTTCTTCATTTTTTGAACGATAAAACTGTGATATAGACCCTTCCATTTAAGACCGTATTCAAGTGGTCGCCCTTTGATGACGTCATTGGTGGATACGGTGGACACTGTCGGTACGATAAAGTACAATAATAGAGGGATATAAAGATCTTAATCCTTTCTCTTGTAAGATTGGCAGATTGAAATTGCCAAAATTTTGTGTAATTGAATAAGATATTTCATAAAAAGAATGGCGAAATGAATAAAAATGTTTACTTTAATAAGGTTAACGATTTGTTTTAATAGTACACCATATTGCTGATAAGCATTTTCGTTAGATTCTTAATAATGAAAGTTTTACCAGGCAGTCAATCGTACTAACTTGCTAATACCAGAGATATAGATAATGTATCTATGTCTCTGCTAATATACAATACTCAATGATATTTTGAGTTTCAAAAATGTAAGGATACTGTAGTTTTGAAAAACGGCTGCGTAATATTTTAATTAATTGCAAGATACTTTATTATTAATAATAATTTTGATTTAAGCATTACTAAGACAAAGAAAAACAACATTCTATCACTCCACGTGATTTTGTCACTATAGACAAAGAAGGAAAAAAAACGGTGTTAAACTGCCAATAAACACTGGCTAGGGACTACTTGTATATGCGGCTTTTATGTTTTCACCCTCGATTATATAGTTTCCAATGCCTTTTATAGCAACGATAAAAAGCATTTTTATTTATATTTTCAGTTCCTATAATGTTTTCTTTTCATACAATACCGAAATAATAGCTCACATACCCTAATGCCACATATTTGATCCCTATCAGTTAATAAATATTTTGACAAAACGGCGCCAATCCGTAAGGCGTAATGACGTCATCGTAAGTAAACAACTCATTCAAGCTGACGTTATTTCATACATAAAAGAATGATAAATGGGGCACTGATGTAAACACAATACGACGTAAGTTTTTATTGTTGAAAACTTGATAAAATAACGTTTTTTTTTTCTTATTAATTATTTTGTATAATAATTTCTATATCTTTGCAACAGAAGGCAGCGAAAATCGAACAGCGTTGTACGAAAATCGGCACCGGAAGTTATCTCCGCTTGAAAAAACAGCATTAGTGATCTTCCTTATTTTATCTTGATAGAATCGAAATAACAACGGCCTGAGAGGTGTATATCGGCTATTTAACACCAGTTTTGTCGTTTTGATGGCCTTCGTGGTCAATTCCTACGCATCAAAACTCCAAACCGGTGTTAAATAGCCGATATACACCTCTCAGGCCGATGTTATTTCTTAATTATAAAATATTAAAATTTGATTTAGTTACTAGCTTTTTATCCTGGCATTAGAGATTATTTTTTCTATTTACGAATTTAACTTTTCAATAAGCTAACATTCTATGCGGCCTACATAGTTTTTCCCCCATTTACGTCACATCCGGTAAGGGAAGTAACTCTTCCCTGACTGGTATCGCTTAAAAAGGGTCTAAATTGCCAATAATACAATCGTGGAAACTAAACAACGCACGTGAAACCTGGTGCGGAACAAACACTCTGAAAACAACACTCAGAAATAATTAATGATAAGCCCAAGTATCAGAAAACATCTATTTTCATTTACAGATCAATCTCCGTGTTAAAATTATGCTTCAACAATGTGGATAAGAATCATAAAAGTAAAAAGAACCGAAAGGGCACATGATAAATGCTTTATCTTTTTACTTTAAAGATTCAATTTTTTATACAAATGTACGTCCAGCACTTTGTAGTGTGAAGTAAAGGAAAATAACAACTTTGGCATGATTATAGGAAAAATATACAGAATGCCTCTCATTTTGAAGCTATCATGCATGTATAGAAAAAAATCAAACCAAATTAAACATGTTGAAGCAATTTTTCCCTACAAAAAAGGTCTATCAGCATTCCCTGCAATATCACATTGATCTTACATAAAACGTTGACCAGAAAGACAAAAGTTAAAATACAATAACGTGTACAAAATAGACTACAATTCAATGATAAATCCTTTTTGTGGTTTTACATTATATTATATATTTGCCAATAGCTTAAAACCATGCTTAAATATTTTGATTGCGGTTTATTGTGAAATTTAAAATCTAATGGCCAAATATTTGTTTAGAAACTAATCCAAGTTTCAATTTAATAAGTGTAAATAAAACATTGTTATCATCAAAATGATAAAAGTTAAAAATTGTCCTATTGAAATATAACCATATAAAATTGTTTTACAACTTTTACAGGACTTCCAATAATTAAAATGTTATAATGTATTGGGTAAAGCAATTACTTTGATGTGTATAAAATGTACTAAATGTGTATAATTTATTTTTAAAGTTTAAGTACAATAATAATCGTTTTTTGTTGTGTCTGGCCTGGAAGGAATTCGTGCACTAAAAACTATTTGTCAGTAAAACACAATATATATTTCTTGTTGACTGATATACTTGTGTATAATACATACATGTATAAATGTACGTGAATCATATGTAGTAACGCTGTATAGTTTTCAAATTAATCTTTTGGTTAAACATTTATCTATAACATTTTGAAAACGACCCTTTAAGTATAGGAAACTATGTTATGAACCAAAGTTTATGCCAAAGTTTTAAGAAAATAAATAGATTTTCCAAGCAGAGAAACCGGTACACAATCTGAACTCCGTCTTTGTTTACTGTCTTTAATAAACTAGGGCGCTATCTCACTGAGCGGTTTAACCAATATTTGTTTAACCGACTGCCTATTTTCCGAAAACAAACTTTTGCAAAATCTGCAGATCAAGCGCAATCGTGTATCAACAGGAAACGGCTTTGTTATGTTTCAAAATCAACCAATGACGTTTGGTTTCTATGTATAGTTTATTGAGTCAAGCTGTATTTACCAGATAAACTAAATAAAGCTCAGTGATAAATCAGGAAGCAAAGTGTTAAACTTGGCAAGTTGAAAAAACTGGTGAAATAAACTATTGTTATTTTTATCTGGATATTATTTTCGTGAAAAGTTTATGAATCAGGTTTGTTATAATGTATATCTTATTTCCTAAATATGACTTCTGTTGAATAACTAATTGGGTAAAGTATTTTGAAATATTTATTTGGAACAGCTTGGTTATTAAAAATCCGAAGTTTGGCGGAAAGAGCCGAGACGATGCGATTTTAACGATAT
Source organism: Ruditapes philippinarum (assembly GCF_026571515.1). NCBI lineage: Eukaryota > Metazoa > Mollusca > Bivalvia > Venerida > Veneridae > Ruditapes > Ruditapes philippinarum. The sequence goes on along the minus strand of NW_026866920.1, from coordinate 52,632 downwards.
TTAAATATTTGAGACGATTATGATTAAACACCGTATAAAGTTGGCGGTTTTGGATAGTTGTGCTCATGTTCCTTTTTAAAAAAAAATATCTGAAAATCAAATGACTAAATCTCTTTCAGTAGATAAAAGACCTCGCTATTTTTAACGAAAATGAAAATACAATCTATGTACATGTATAACTCTTTGTTAATATTTTGAATATACTATTGGCTCGAAAAACTATGTGGTGCGTGACTGGTTCTGGTTAGTAAAAAATAAATAATAATAATGAGTCATGAGTCAATCTTTTACCCGCCTGATCATGTAACGTAAAACCCAAAATAACAGAATTTTTAAATCGTTTGAGCGACTATATTGACTTAAATTAATAAAAAGTCATATAGTAATAATAATAATGATAATAATAATAATAATAATAATACATTTTGTAATAATAATAATAATAATAATAATAATAATAATAATAATAAAGAAAAAAAATACAAAGAAAATACAAAAACTATCAACATCAACACACAAAAAACCCTCCCCTACAGCCCACAAACGTCTAGGATCTCATAAGTGGTGCATTGTGAAAATTGTGCCATTTTGTAGCATATGTACAAGCAATTCATTGTGAACTAGAAGGAAATAAGGTTGGTTTCTAATGTTTAGTTTCCGTTCGTTTTTGCAAGAGTACACATTATAAAAATATGTAGATTTCTTGATCCCATCGTCGGATACATACATGTAATCTGATAAATGTAAACGGTTCGGCAGTTGGTATCTGACGACGTGTTGATCTAGATTATACAAAGAAAAAATACTTTTTATTTTATTTTCAATTTTATTTCTTAAATTAAAATGTCAGTAATAAGGAATTACATGCAATAAATAAAACCGTATTAGAACAATTTTTAATGTAAACTTGAATTTATTTTTTTATTGGACTTTTCATTTAACTATCCTGCAGCGAGCGAATTTACAGACAATTCATTCCAAGAAATAAGTAAATAAGTATATTTTATGATAATTAATTTTATAATATTTTTGAAATATCAAGGATAAAAGAATCTAATCTAATGAATATAGTCCACACTGAATTTATGTTGCTAACCGACCAACGATATGATAAAAAACTCGAAAAAGACACTCCTACAAACAAAACATATCCACTAATCAAATTCCATTAAAGAATATTTCAAAAACGAAACCATCAAAACAAATTGAATAAGTTGAATAAGTTAAGGTGAATTTGGTATTGATACAGACCCATTCACAAGAGATAAAGCGGCCTTCAGCTTTTCTAAGGTTAGTATGCTATCTTGAGATAAATCGTTTCATATAATTGTCAGATAGAATACGTAAATCCCTAGATACCTCTAAAAGTAAATTAGTAAAGTGGAATATTCGTTTCCCGATCTTCTACATGTACAGAAACGAACATCTCTGGCGCGTTATAAATAGCTCTCGGGGAAGACTTAACAGTGATATGATACACCTTCCAAGATAAAATTATTGAAATACATACATGTAGTTTGAAACAACACTGAATAGTTTTCTTAGATAAAAATAAAATCATTTTGATACGACACTCATCGGGCAGGTGCTCTGTAGTTGAGAACGATAGCCAAGACGGATAAAACATTTTTCATGTAGTTTTAAAATTTTAAACAATATACACTAACGACTTAACGTAGTCTTTCTCTGGACACTTTATATGAATTGCCTTAATTATATGCCTTATATTAATATAAGTTAATCAATATGTTTAGAAATTAACCACTTGGATTTTTAATGGGAAAACTGTTTTTTTTACCCAAACGATAACAGTATGCACTTATGAGATATGAAACACATTTTTCCTTGTGGTTGTATACAACGACAAAACACTCAATACTACTTGATTTGCATGAGTCAGCATGAGGGGAAATTTGAAACATGTTTAGCGGAATTTTAACCACTTGCATGTTTGCAACGATTATATTTATTACTCACTTATATTCATGAATTTTGAAAAGGTTTAATATAAAATTTTCCTAAATACATTTGAATTACATCAAACAAAACTTATTCCGATTTTTATTTTCAACGTGTAAATATTTTTTTTTAAAGTTGACTTATATTGAACATCGAGTAAACTTGCCTTTTATTCTGTTTAGCACAATTCTTCTTGTCAAATACCGTCGAATAAATAAATGTTCACACTATTTCACAGAAATTGTCACAATTAAGGGGGCCATCTACCAATGTTGTACAAATTATTTTGATAACAAATGCTACTAGGGGACATAGTCTGTTAATCCCTGTATGTGTATTGAGAAAAGCTGTCTGTTTGAACTTGATATCATTTCTCAGAGACCATGTAACAATATATTTTTAAATATTTGATTTATCAAAGATATGGCCGCTATGGTGTGTGTTCTTTTTACCATTAAATATACCTACATAATGACGAACACTTTGAAAATCCCTTTTTCAAAATGTTTCTTTGATTTTATATGGTTCCACAAAAAATAATTAGATAATTTCATTTAGTTATCAAAATGACAGTTATGGTTTCAAGTCACTTTTCTATAATGCTTTATACAGACTGAATGAAAATCATCATGCTAAGATTTTGATTTAATAAAATAAAATTGATTTATACGTGGGTGACTTTAATTTAAATAAGAAAAGTAAAAAAAGGTCGTTGTACTACAGAAGCCAAAAAGAGTTTGAACAGTGTTCTTGTCATATGCAAAGAAGGCGTGCTAATTTGTCCGGCAGTGGAGTCATTCTTTTCAGTTTTGAAAACAAAAGACTAAGAAATGCAATTCTTTTAGTGGTAAAATCACAGCCTTTGTTAGAAAAAGGTTCCTCTTCTCGGAATTATTTATCTTTATTTTCCTTAACTCAAGTGACCAATACTGATTAACTTCGGTCTAACAAAATCTTAATTATTTCCTTTGTTGAATTAAAAACATTTTGTAATAATTGTAGAGGTCGTGGTGAAAGTCAGAATGGATGGACGTACCAGAAGAAGAACACCAAATGATAATGGGCATGATCAACAAAGAAGTGAATATGAGGTACCGGTTATGTTCAAAATTTGTAAACATAATTATTATATGTACATGTAGATTGTCTGCATTTGCGGCGGCAGTATCTATTAGAATAGAATAAACTCTATTTCAAATAATTGGACATATTATTTTACATGTTATAAGGCTAAAACTAAACGAAGAAAACATTTTTCGTGCCCTTCATAATACAAAGACTCAACGTTATTTGAATACGTTTTAATCAATAATTCCGAATCATATGTATTATATCTATTATAATTTTCTAAATTGAGCTGCACGAAAGCAGCACGCCTTCTGACTCATGTTAAATTTTTATGAAAAAAATTGAAAATGTATTTAAAAGTAAAATATTGTGAGGTGAACAAAATAAAGTAATTTGCATTTTGCAATCAGCACTTACAATCCAAGAAAATTACCAAAAAAGACGTCAATATATGCAAAAATAGCCCTTACTGCGTTATAATAACGCAGTAGAAATATGGTAATAAAATACCGCAAAATAAGTCTTAAACCGCACATAGCATGAAAAATATAACTTGGATCTTGAATGTTTTTACCTTTCTTAAAATTTTAGTTCATTTTTCTCAATATTGATTTTCTTGAATCATTTTTGCCTATCTGGAGGCGTGCAACTTGAAATCTGCATTAAATAATTTCAATTATTATGTATATATACATACATAAAGTGTGACCATTATTTCACATAATGTGCAACAAGTTGACCTTATATTTTCAGGACAGATCTGAATCCAAAAAGCCCCGCCTCAGAAACGGAGAAACAGAAAGTGAGAATTTTGAATTTTGTTTAAAAAATATTGAAAGGCACAAAAGTGATACATTTAAGTTATCATGATCATTGTCGTATAAACACATTTGGAAATGTTTCGAATTTCTCAATAAAACAAGTCAAAAATTCATGCTATGCTAATACAGCAGATAGCTTATATTTACTAGTTCTGTACATAAAGAATGTAAATCAAACCGCGCCATTTTTAATTATGCCGTATTGAACGACCTTTAATTTATGATTACAATTTATATATATAACTATTTTATACGGTGGCTACTTTGTGTATTTGTGTGTTCGCCCCTCGACCCCGCCAAGTGAAAAGTCGTGAATTAACAAGTTTAAATGGTGGGGACACGGAGCGAAAGCAAGCTTATAAGTCGAGTGCGGGGCAAAGTTTAATAAATAAAACTTCGCCCCGCGGGCGCGGAGCGAGATTTAAGGAATGAAACGGCGGGTACGCGGTGCGAAAATACACTCATTGACATAACGCCAGAGAGGAGATTGCTCCGCCTACCGATTCACGTGACCTGGTCATTCAGAACCTTAGACACCAGACGGTACCGACGTTTACGCGAAACTGCTATGTCACTAAAATGACTAATGAATTTACCTTATATAATTTGGTATATATAGAATTTTAATGATTTTATTGAATAGTTCAATGTAATATGGTATTTAAAAAGGTAAAAAAATAACTGCATTCATGTATTAATGATGAATGAAACGTTTTGCAAAGGTTACGTTATATTTCTCGTTGACTTCAAGGAAGATTTTACTGACAAAAAATCATTTTACAAATCAGAGATAAATAAATTTGAAGTAGCGGAACATATAAATAGTAAAATTATATCAATGAAACAGTAACATTTACAAATGATTTTGGGGTTATATGTGCGAAATCAATATACATGTACATGTATAATGTATTTGTGCATACATTGTTAAAATTGAATGAGAAAATTACCCTTGCGTAACTTTGTAGTATGATATATGATTATATGTATATTTGTACATTAGATATGTTTCGTGATAAAACGCAAAAATAACTTTCGCATACACCAGACCTCGGCTTTGATCAGATATAATGCTATTGAAGCAGATGTATTTAAAGATTTAATCTTGATCCATTGAGCTTTAATAGAAATATTTAGGTAGGATAATTTCACCTAAACTATTTATTGCATATCCTCTCATTTTATTTGCAAGTATTTCTACGGCAGCATTTTATTGACACTATGTTATAAACGAACAAAAATGTCATATCATTGGGATATTCTGGGACCTTATGATATATGATGTGATTATTAATAGACATTATTGTAATGAAGGAAGGAATAGAGTATTTGTTTTAATTTTATTCTTTTTCAGTGCATTTTGGTAAAGCCAGTTTAAACTTTCGTACGTGCTATATATCATATTATCCTTATATATAGAAAGTTACTGATATTTTCTTTTTGTAAAATGGACTAATTAACTGACTTCATCTGTCAATATTTCAGGATTTTTGGTAACTTAAATGTACCAATTTAATAGCTTTAAATTGACAAAAAAAAAAAATCAAATTTATTTCAATATAAATACTGATGCACCATTGTCGTATACAAATAACTTGTCTAAGGAAAATGGCGTACTTTGCAGACATCTAAGTGTAAAACTGATAACTATCGCCGATTGGCTTATCTATTAGACCCCCTGTCAGCTTGATTAGCGCATCAGCTAATCAGCTAAAATAAAACTTCGCCTGCGCCCCGCTAATTAGTGTGTTTTTGCCCCGCGACCCCGCCAAGCGAAAAGTAGAGCATGAACAAGTTAAAATGGCGGGGACGCGAGGCGAAAACACGCTGATTAGTGGGAGCGCTAATTAGCGTGTTTTGGCTCCTCATCCCCGCCGTTTAATTCCTTAAATCTCGCTCCGTGCCCCGCTTATAAACGTGTTTCCCTCAACGTCCCCGCCATTTGAACTTGTTAATTCTCGACTTTTCGCTTGGCGGAGTTGCGGGGCGAAAATACGAATGGCACACAGCCACCATATTTTTAGCACTTTGCACTTCGATAGAATGTATAAATCTGTAATATAACTGATATCTGTAATATAACTTGATAAGAACTGTTTTACAGGTCAAGGCAGATGGTCATCAGGTAATGTGGAACATTTCCTTGCATTTGAACCAACAGAAATACCGAAATGGCGACTAGAAACGAGGACCACAGACGCACCAACTATTTCTGAGATGCTAAAAGATATAGTTATTTACAAGGGAACCTATGAGCGACTAAAGGGAACTTCAACAGAAGCTAAAAGGAAGAAAATTCACAGATGGTTACTTGTTAGATTTTTATGCACTATACAGAAAGAAGAAGGTATTGGAGTACAAGAAGAAACTTTGACGGAATCAATTATGGAAGATATTGATAAAGAAATAAATGGTGCCATGTCGACACGTGTTGAACAGCTGCTTCAAAATAAATCTGAATTGTTGTATCAAAGACATAATTCACTTGAACTACCAAGTTTAGATTTTGACGAAATTGGTAATATGCATGACAAAATACAGGAAACGGGTAAAACGCCAACCAAAAGTGCGAAGGAGACCATTAATTTGTACCGTGCCTACAAGCATATAAAAGATGAGCTTAAAAAATCAATGGATGATATGGCTGAAGCCAATACTCCAAAGAAAGAAATAGATTTTTTTTCTGTAAAGCATGATAGTAAAGGCTTCATAGAAGTTGAGTCTTTGATTAAGCACACACATCGCATTCTGATGGAAGACATTATGCATGAAGGTACACCTCCCGGTAATTTTAGTACGTACCCAAGAACAGCTGAATTTAACGGGAAAACACACGAATACCCTAAATTTGAAAATGTAGCTGTAGCTGAACAAGCTATCCAGACTTTAGTTGATAAAGTGAATGAAATAATTGAAAGTATAAGACAGAGAAAAATGTTTCAGATGAAGAAAAAGCAAAACTGTATTTTAAATGTTCAAGTCTGTTTCTGTTTTGTTTTCTTTCATTACATCCATTTGGAGATGGAAACGGAAGACTCGCCCGTCTACTTTCCAGCTACAATTTACTAACATTTTCTCCTTTCTTAACACCTATTTACAATGTTTTCAGCGCGACAAGAAAATGTGACTACGTCCAGGCATTGGTGGATGCAGAACAAGGCCTTGGTGAAGCACGGCATATCACCGTGAAAGATGAAGCTATAAACATGAGTATTTCTGCAATGGAACAAAAACCATCTGACCTTTGTTCGATGCTGATAGAGTCAAACTGGACAGTATGGAGACAGTTGTTAGTCAAATTGGGAGACAAAACCATAAAGCTTTACCAATGGGAAATTGAAAATCAAAACCTTTAGTAATTTATAGTCAGACACACACTGATATTGCGTAGCATTCACTGCTTTTTGACAACGCTTCAATGCTTTAAAGACTTGAGCCTCGCAGACCTAAGGGAAGATACAAACACGCAGTGATTGGACCATTTCTTAGTTATATAATTTCTATGTACGTTTATATATGTACATGTATAATAGCTTTTGACTGACCAAGTTGTGGACACGAGTATTGAAAATGTTCATTAATATTGTAAATTAATATTTGGTACAAAATATTCATCATTGTCAAATTTTATAAGTTCCTGGCAAGTTTAAAATAAGCGTTGAAAACTATATTACCGGTATACAATATAGCGATTTCAGTGACATATAAGCAATAGTGTATTATAATAATTTGTAAATGATGATGGCTATATATTTATCTGATGAAATAATATTTCCTTTATTTTCTTTTCATTAAATTCAATGTGATAAATATATACATTGTAGTGTGTTATGGTCATATATTATATTGTTTTAAAATCTATACACTATAGTTAAATTCATGATATATACATAGTGTTATTTAAAAAACTGGCAATTTTAGTTCACCTGAGCAAAAAGTGGTCAAGGTGAGCTTTTGTGATCACAATTTGTCCGGTTTTCATCGTCTGTCAATGCGGACAAACATCATATTGTCTGAGAGCTTCATTCCGTCAATAAGCTTAGTTAAAAAAAGAAGAGAACCCCATAAACCGACAGATTTATATGGTTATTTTACTGGTTATATGGAAAAATGCCACATAAAGATCAAAGAAAAAAGCACACAAATGTAGGCACATCCGTCCGTTGTCAACCTATTATACCAAAGACTTTTCCTCAGAAACCACTGGTTTGATGAATTTTTTCAGGGATGTTTCTAGCATGAATCTCTACTACTAGGGGTGTCATTGATTTACCTTATGTGTATATAGTAAAAACTTACAAAATAAACTTCTCTGAATTGACAAAGGCTAGAGGTTAGATATTTGGCATGCAACATTGTGTAGTAGACCTCTACCAATATTGCTCAAATTATAGTCCTGGGCATCAGAATTAGTAGGGATGTCATCTGGAGCGGAAACGGCCATCCGGATATCCAAATAACACATCCGGATACATCCGGATGTTCGGATCGTTCTTGTATTCTTAGTTGGCTATATGACGTATCCATTTTTCGCGACCTTTTTCAGAGTGTAATGATGTCGTTTTTCATCCTTTTCATATCAAAAATTTTTCGTTGTGGATTATATTTTTTGTATAAAGAATTTGACTGTTATCGATAAATATGGTGCGTATATGGTACTTACTTTTTATGAAAATGAAATTCATCGCCGATTCCCAAAATTCCATAATTAGCGTAATAATACGCAATAAAACTCGCTCACATTTGTGAAATAATGAATAATGAATAAATTAAATATAATGTTGCCATTGTTCAATAGCACGCATACAATTTACACACGATGGCCTTTGACAGGTGTGTAGCTGGCCTCTTAAAAGAATCTGCCAATCTTTGATGGTTACACACATGTAGTCCTGGCTGTTTGATCCGAACAATCAAAGAAGGTGCCGAAACTTACATGACTTACACACTTTTAGTGTTCATAAGAGAAAAATATGTCAAAAAAAAGAGAACAAAAATAGACACATGTTTGATTGATATTTAAGAAGAAAATTTTTTTGTTGGATAATTATCGGATAAATTACACTAAAAGCTGTGTTTTTAATTTTAAAACATATTATTATTTGTTAGTGTTTTTGTTGATTTGATTGTGAGAAACACTTATTTAAATCCGTTTATCAAGACAAGTGTTTTGGACAAAATCTGAAAAATAGCGATTCAGTAATGTATGATTAAAATTATTTTATAATTTTTATCATTATTTTTTGTTTTTCCAAAATAAGGAGTTGACGAGTTAAAACATTTCTTATAATTTCAAAAATTAGAGTTAAATTTGTTTGCAAGTAATCATATTTGTAGCGTAATCCTATTAAATTTGTATTTTTAATATAAAAAAAATGAAATGTATGAAATAATTCAACATTTGCCAATAATTGTTTCATTGATAAGTTGATAATTCTAATTAATATTTTTTTTATATATATCCATTGTTACAATTTCTATTGATGAAAGAGTGATTATTTAATCAAACCCATATCACTGCACTACTTGATTTTATTGTTATGAACGCTTTAACAAAGAAATTTTAATGTGATTAAAATGTGCTAATTGAATGTGCTATTCTGCTGATCTGTATTATTTTCATGCTTTGAAAAATAATTGATATATTTTTTGCTTATTTAGCATTAAGAAATTAACAATGTGCTAACTGAATGTACTATCATGCTGATCTGTATTTATTTGCTTATGTTATGATTGCTTATGCCATAATTAAAGAATTTAAAGTCTTAGCTGTTTTTAAGATATTTTAAAGTGTATAGAAATAAACATCTTAGCTGTTTTAAAGTATTGTTACAAATTAAAAGTTTTTATCTAATAGTTAAGTAATATTATCAGTCAAACAACTACTTAGATGTGTATTTTATTTGATCTTACTAGATTGCTCATATATGACTATGTAAAATACCTTTCTGTGTTAGGTTTAATCTGATCTAACCTTTTAAATGTGGATTATATATTATGATACTTGTAACAACATACATGTAGTCTCTTATAAGAATGACCATTTACATGTATTTTAAATTTTATTGAATGTATATTTGTATTTTATGTACATGTAATGGATAAGACTGAAATAAACTTATAAAATTAAAATTGCTTTGAAAAATAAATGTAAATATAAATTGAAATATTTTCTGCTTATATATTCATTAAGATATTTACCACACAGCATAATGCAGTATGTCACTCTCATACCCACTTTATAAACAGAAAATTCATCCGAGGGGTATTTTGTCCTAGGTAGCAATTTTATTGAGGGGATTTTTGTGTCGCCTCTACGGAGTAGTGGCGACATATAGGGATCACTTCTCCGTCGTCTGTCTGTCCGTCTGTCCGTCTGTCTGTCTGTCTGTCTGTCTGTCCGTCTGTCCGTCCGTCCGTCACAAAACTTGTCCGGACTACTCCTCATAAACTACTGGTGCAATTTCATCCAAACTTTACAGGAATGATCAGTACCAAGTCTAGTTGTGCATATTGTCAGGATTTTCCGGTTCAATGATTTTTGTCAGAGTTATGGCCCTTTAATAATTTTTAATTTTAAAGTTTGTCCGGACTACTTCTCTTATACCACTAATGCAATTTCAATGAAACTTTACAGGATTGATCTGTAGCTCAAGTCCTTGCGCATATTGCACGGGTTTTCCGGTTGAATGATTTTTGGCCGAGTTATGGCCCTTTGATAAAAAGGTTTCTTTTTTCTGTGTGTTGCCAGATACACAAAAGCTTGTCCGGACTACTCCTCATAAACTACTGGTGCAATTTCATCCAAACTTTACAGGAATGATCAGTACCAAGTCTAGTTGTGCATATTTGTCAGCATTTTTCCGGTTCAATGATTTTTGTTTGAGTTATGGCCCTTTAATAATTTTTATTTGTAAAGTTTGTCCAGACTACTTCTCTTATACCACTCATGCAATTTCAATGAAACTTTACAGGATTGATCTGTAGCTCAAGTCCTTGCGCATATTGCACGGGTTTTCTGGTTGAATGATTTTTGGCCGAGTTATGGCCCTTTGATAAAAAGGTGTTTTTTTCTGTGTGTTGCCAGATACCCAAAAGCTTGTCCGGACTACTCCTCATAAACTACTGGTGCAATTTTATCCAAACTTTACAGGAATGATCAGTACAAAGTGGTTAGTCTAGTTGTGCACTGTCCGTCTGTCTGTCCGTCTGTCACAAAATTTGTCCCAACATGAAATTGGCCATCATGAGGCGACACATGTGATTACTGATCGCTCTTGCGTTCACTTCAAAATTTCACACATGAAGGGGATTATGTCTACCTATGGAGGGGATTATGACCAGATATATACAAAAAAACATGAAGGGGATTTTGTCCGAAGGGGATTATGTCCGTACACCGAAATATACATGTATATATAAAAATATTGGCCTAAATTTGGACATAAAATTTCTAATATCGCTGCCGAGTGTTTGTTTAATTGCCCGCGAGTATATAGAATATTTATCTTCATTCCTACAAAACTTTAAATATTTTATATTTAATACAGATATAACAACATGTGCGATATTTAAACCTAAATGTAATTATTGATTTTTTGGTGGTCTTCAAAGGGGTACGGCTCATTGAGTGTTCACAAAATATGTGTTTGATAGTAGAAAACATTTATCCTAAGTCAAAAATGAACAGTTTTTGTTACTTTGGCGGCCAGTACTCGTTAAGTAAAGAGAGATAAGAAAAGTTTTACATTGGTTCGATAGATAAATAATTCGACTACATATTGCATAATTATTTTTTATTTATGCTGTATCGTATAAAAAACTGGGAGGCAAAAACCCTGATTGGGAATAGGTACCTTTTTATGGGAGTTGTTACAATTGTCTATATATTAGTATATAGTGTAATGGGAATGGACTCAATGAGCCGTACCCCTTTGGTGGTCTGCAGAGATTATGATGTGTATTGTCAAACTAAGATACAATATACAGGTGTCAATACCATGTCTACGTCGATTATTTCAACGTATGTATTTATCACATTTTTATGACAAGTCTTTCATCTCATTATTTTGAAATATGTTTTAAGAATGTACGGATCCGAAAATCGGCTCCGGACACCAAATCGTGATGCGAACGTTCGGATATCCGGATTCCGAATGACATCCCTAAAAATTAGCCGCGCCCCAGGGGGTCATTGATTTTCATTATGTGCATATAGTTAAAACTTAAATTCTGAAGATATGAGGCTTAGAACTTTGATATTTGGTAAATGATATCATCTATATGCCCTCTAACAAAGTTGTTCAACGTTTCTCTCTAGTGTTAAAATTGGCCCCAGCCCAGGGGGCATAGGTTGGATATGGAAAACACTCTAGGGACTACTGTTTCAGTCCAAATATCCTGGAAATTGGTCAGAAAAGTTGCTTTGATGATTTCTAGGAAATTTTGAGTATGGATAACCTGGGGTCTAAAACTAAGCCACACATCCTAAATATAGAAAAACCTTGTTAACACTCTAAAGGCTATTGTACCAAGTATAGACTACCAACTACAAGGATAGACTAAGATGAAATTGGCAAAATACAAAACAAAATACAGGAAAAGGGTAAAACACCAACAAAAGTACGAAGGTGACCATTAATTTATACCGTGCATACAAGCACATAAAAGATGAGCTTAAAATATATATTGGTGTTATGGCTCCAACGAAGAAATTCAACAAAGAAATTCATTTATTTTCTGAACGACACGATAAAAATGGTTTTACTGAGGTATGAAAGCATAGAAGTATTTTGTTTGTGAGACCATCAATATTTTGTGTGTAAGTCTAGCAGTATTTTGTTGGTGAGTGTAGCATTTTTTTGGTGGGGAGTCCAGCATTATTTTGTTGGTGAGTCTAGCCGTATTTTTTGTGAGACCACCAGTATTTTGTTTGCGAGTCTAGCAGTATTTTGTTTGTGAGTTTAGGAGTATTTTGTTGGTGAGACCACAAGTATTTTGTTTGTGAGTCTAGCAGTATTTGTATATAAGTCTAGCAGTGTTTTATATTCGAGTGGAGCAGTACTTATCATTTATTTATTTAAGACAATCACAAGTCTTTGCCTCGATCAAGTCATTTTAATTTTCGTAATGTTTAAATATTGTAGTTCACGTCTACGGGGAGGGAGGTAAATGCGTATTTTCATTTAAGATCATATATAGATTATGTTGTCTCCCTTAATCTTATGCATAAATAATTTCATAAGTACTTAAATGTACATATGCATACAACAATGTACTATGGAAAACTATCAGAAGTTTCTCAATTTAAACTAGGTTATGAGAATACACGGCAGACATATGGCGAAAACACATGTTGTTAGTGCGGTAAGTTTATTTATTACATAATTATATATATTTAGTTTTTGCCTTTGTTTTGAAGGATAATTTGATATTAACAAAAGTATCAAACGTTGACATAAGTCTTAGCACATTTTGGAAACACATAATAATTAAGTGTAGTGTAGTGATTAGCACAATGCAATACAGAGACCCGTGGTTCCAGTCCAGGCTGCTGTGTGTCGATTTTTCAATGTAGTATTTCCTACTTATATGACTTTCTTGCTTTATTTCATATATTTAATATATAACTAAGTACATATAATTAGTCTTATGCAACGGTTAGAGCCGACATTGTGGGTTCGATTCCCGGGCTGGCCAACGAAAATATCTAATCAGTCTTTCGGGTGAGACGTTAAATCGAGGTCCCGTGTATGAGTGCTTATACACTTGGCACGTTAAAGAACCAGGAGTTTCTGGAATATGGGAATATTTCTGTATATGTATCTTGCACTATCCTCCAAAATATAAAATGGATAATACTCTTCTTGAGGACTCGCCCGTATGGGCAACCGGTGGCGAGTATAATAAATAAACACACACGCACGCATGTACGCAGACACACACCTCATTAGTCTTTATCATATGGACGTTTGATGATTGTTACCAACATAACGTCTGGATGATACAGACTAATGAATCTAAATAAAATCATATTGCTCGAGCTGGAACGTTTGCAGAGACATTTTTGTCGACGTCCGCTTCATTAGATGACTGTTCAACAATGACGTCACTATTATTTTTGTTGACCAGTCCCTCATAAAAGTCATCAAGTCTAACTTCACCAAATATATGCTTCATAAGTTGTCCCTTTTTTGGTTTATCGGAGCGGTATGGTCTTAGACCGAGGTCCTCCGGTTGTGCTTTGCCTTTGATAGGTAGAAATGGGATATAAGAAAAAACGTTTGGACGCCTTATCATTTCGTCAATATCTTCTAACTTCTTTTTAGAACCCTGAAGACGGGCAGCTTTTAAAGCTTGCATGTACACCAGTTTGTGTACATCAGGGTTTACTAATGGAAATGGATGAGCATGACGATACCAAGACGTTGGCGACGTCGACTCCTCGCCACTGGACCAGTACCTCCCATCGTCTTCGTATATGATAGAATCTAAATCCATGTAGTCCTCGTCGATAGCTTGCTTACTTCTTATATTCATCCGCGTCACGTGATTTTCTTCTGATGTCGATTGGCTTTTTATCTTTGTTCTATTTAGAGTATCATCATCTAATGACGTCTTACTTCTTGAAATACGTCTTATTTTGCCGTCGTCTGTTGATGTTCCACTACTCGTATATATTCTGGTCACGTGGTCTTGATCAAGCGTTGTTTTACTTCTTCTATTTAAGTTTGTTATATCATTTTGGAGCATTTGTTGACGAGTCGATAAACAGCGCGTGCTGGAAGAAGCGCGAGTATCACTATCAGCTCGTGAATTGTGAATTAGCTGCGAAATACCACTTTTTACCATTACGCTGTCTAACCGATAACTTTTTCCACAAACTTTACATAAATTTTGAGAACTCGTTTTCTCCCTAAGTGTAGAAGAACACATACAAACTGATCCTCGTCTGCTAGGCTGGATTAGTGAATCCGCTGTTCTTTCCGAGAATATAATGGTGGCGTCTTCACTGATATCTTTTGACGATCCGATTTCAGAGTAGTCTCCCATTTCTGTTTTAACTCCCTCCAAGTCATGTTCGAAATTCTCACTTTGTTGTTCATCTTTCTGATTTATCAACTGGTCGTCATCATTTTGATGGCCTGAAAATTTAAAAAAAAAACCCATAAAACGCAAGTTAAAAGCTTGTACACGGTCAACATATCTTGTAAATTTAGTGTTAAGAAGTGTTGAGTTGTCGTTAACAATAGTTGAACATTGTGTATGGAAAATGAGTTATGTCACGGTATTTTACGGACTAGGAACAAAGATCTATTTATCGTTATAGCTATATAGATCTTTATATCGTAATATATCGTAATAGGAATATAGATAATTATCGTAATAGGAATGTAGATCTATATATCGTAATAGGAATATAGATAATTATCGTAATAGGAATAAATATCTGTATATCGTAATAGGAATATAGATAATTATCGTAATAGAAATAAAAATATGCATATTGTAATAGGAATATAGATAATTATCGTAATAGGAATAAATATCTGTATATCGTAATAGTTATATAGATTATTATCGTACTAGCAATATAGATCTATTTATCGTAATATATCGTAATAAGAATCTATATCTTTATCGTAATAGGAATATAGATCTATATATTGTAATAGCAATATAGATCCTTATCGTTATAGGAATATAGATCTATATATCGTAATAGCAATATTAAACCTTATCGTAATAGGAATGTAGATAATTATCGTAATAAGAATATTATACAATTATTGACTAGTGAGCTATTGAATAGGATGTTCACGATATTTAGCGGTAAATGTCATATGACAATGTCATATAGATTATAAGTCAATAACTGTTTTATTATATGATCAGTCTAAAATAAAAAAAAACACATACCCAAAAAGTAAAGCCTAATTTTAAAGACAAGTTATCATTGTACTTATCATTGCGGTGTAACTATTACCTATTTTGTGGAGTAAGAAGATTCTGGTTACCTGATAGTGTCGGTATTGTTGAGGTACTTCTGTCAGACGTCACATACAAAATTCTTTCTCGTTGGTGCCCCGCTTTTGGTCTTTTCAGAACCTCACGTTCTTCCGGTATCATTGCATTTTCTCTAACAAGTGGTTGGGGGCTAAAAAACGTATTCTTTGCAACATCTACATTGTCAGAAACAATATCAACTTCCATCGATTGGTCGAAAGGAGACGATTTCCGTTTGCTGTTTGTCGTCCTCGACCATTTACCTTGCAATGTAGAAAGTGAATGCTTGCCACCTGGTGTAACTGAACGTCGTGTTGGTATTGTTCCCGGTGAGTCTTTACTTTGCAATGTCGTAAACGAATGTTTACTAAACAACGACCTTTCTTCCCCTGACGCAAACTTGGAGTCAAGGTCATCGCTGGATTTCGACGGCGTTGTTCCTTCATTAAAAGTGGAAAGACCAGATATTACACTCTTGTCGTCAAAACCAGTAGGGATGAAAGTTATACGATCTCCATCAGACATAATGTCATTTATACCTTCAGGAAGAAGAGTACCTGACATGAATGGAGATTTTCCAGACAAACAAGTAAGCTCAACGGAAGCTGTTCTGGCTGCGCTTGATTTTTTCGTTGTATTAAAAGATTTACCACTCAAACGACTATTTCTGTCTTGGGTTAAGGGAGGTAAACTTATTTTGCTAGTACCATCAGTTATTTCCCTTTGTATTAAAAATTCATTCGTCTGCTGTTTGTAATTGCTTATCCTTGACCCAAATGAGTCGCGCGTTTTCTCCTGTTTTAAAGGTGACGGCTGTTTTGTGGACTTTGATCCGCGTCGAATAGTAACGCTTATTTTTTCAGGTTGATTTTCTTCAGAATCACAGAAAGAAGTATCATCTTTACAACCAGTTTTTGGACGGCCTTCGGGAACGTGCACACTTGTCGTCTGCAACGCATTGTCCAGATGGTCAACAGAATTAAAGAACCCTTTTTTGTATAGATAGCCGTTTGGTATTCGAAATATCCCACCAGGGTCAACTCGACTACAAACGTGGCACATACTTTGATGAAGCGTGCGTCTGCGTAGCTACAACCACAAAAAAAACAAGAATGGAAAGTCATATTATGGAGATAATTATCTTAGATGAAAGTGAAACATTTATGATATAATTGAGAATATGATATTTGATTTAACGACACATCGACATATTTAAATTTCCACAGGAGCCTGAAATTATATCAAAAACAAAAAAAATAACGATTTAAAAAAAATTCCCATATATATACTATAAAAAACACAAGGAAGGCAACAACATTTCCCCACCCACAGCTACATTTACCAGGAATATTTATAAAAACGCCTGGGATTTACTTCCGAGCACTTTAATCAATAAAGCACATTAAAATCTATCAGAAACACTGATTAACTCTTATCAACTATCCAAAACTATACGCCAATTGAAAAATGAATTTATCACTGCATTCTCCCATCGTCGGTTCCATTGACAAGTTCTGCGCTAAATTCCGCCATACCGTTATTGACCGGTTTTTGTAGATATCGAAATCTTTCCAAAACAAAAAAAATAAGAACGATTTAAATAAAAATCCTATATTTATAATAGTATTTATAATATGGGATTTTTTTTAAATCGTTCTTTTTTCGTTTTGATAAGTTTCGGGAACTACAAAAACCAGTCTATGACGTATGACGGGAATTTAGCGCAGAATTGGCAATGGAACCGACGATGGGAGAAATGCAGTGATAAATTCATTCAATTGGCGTAAAAGTTGGATAGTTGATAAGAGTAATCAGTGTTTCTGATAGATTTTAATGTGCTTTATTGATTAAAAGTGCTCGGAAGTAAATCCCAGGCGTTTTTATAAATATTCCTGGTAAATGTAGCGGTGGGTGGGGAAATGTTGTTGCCTTCCTTGTGTTTTTTATAGTATATATAAGGGAAATTTTTTTAAATCGTTATTTTTTTTGTTTTTGATATAATTTCAGGCTCCTGTGAAATTTCACATGAATTCTATTCATTCAGCCTTTACAGTTAAAGAGTACAGGACTCACTCGGAACAACGCACAGATTAATTTAAGTCCTTATCCGAAGTTTAACGGACTGGGCCGAAAAGTTACGATTGTCTCAGACTATGAAAAGAAAATGGTCGTAAATATCGGATTATATTGTACTAGAATATACATTAATTTTGAAAAAACAAGTAACTAGTTTTGCTACATTCCTGAAAAGATATAGTTGTTTTAGCATCTTACTCTAAACTTTTGTAACTTCATGTGCGTGTCGTTCAATAAAAGGGCCGCAACTCTTCTCTGCGTCCTGCGCAAATCAATGAGACTTCCGGTACGCTCTAATAGCAATACCATTGTCACTGGCTGTTGAAATAAAATGAGCCGCGTCACGACAAAACCAATAAAATGAGCCGCGTCACGACAATACCAGCCTGCGCATCCGGGCAGTCTGATCAGGATCCATGCTGTTCGCTATCAGTTTCTCTGCTTGTAACAGAGTTGGTAAGCGAACAGCATGGATCCTGATCAGACTGCGCGGATGCGCAGGCTGGTCTGGATCCATGCTGGTCGCAAACCCATTATGTTGGTTTTGTCGTGACGTGGCTTAAATGAATTTATTATTTTTTTAAATAAATCATTAACAGTATTAACTTAATTCTAAAACGTGTGACATTATTGAGTTATTTTTTTAAGAGTCTTTCATGTGGATAAAACAGTGAACTCAAATTCATACTATTCGGTTGTTCAAATTTTATACATGCGATTCGACTTTATCAGAAGAAACGAGGTCGGTTTTAACTACCAACCAACTTGTTGAACCCCAGCTTTTATTGTTGCAAATTATATGTCAAATTTTATAATGTATGCGTTATTAATAAATCACAAGTAAATTAATATAGTTTTAGCTTAATTAATGTTTTTTTTTCAATTATTTGAAATATTGTAATTAATTATAATTGATTAAAATTTAATTGCAATTGAACCCATTTCTGCTTTTACATCTTTATAACAAATATAAATATACATGTATGATGTTTTATCAAACGACGCGATGAATAATTGAATATATGAGCATAAATATAATTAATTTCATAAAAAATAATATAATTTTAAATAAAATTTAAAAAAAACTGTAACTTTTTATAATAATTTACTTACCTATATCTTAAGAGCTTATTTCCAAATAATATTAATTTTAAAACATGCCACTTGTTATTATTCATATAATATATGCTTATTATAATAATTATACTTAAACAAGAAAAGTAAACAATAGGATATACGTTGGCCAAATATTTACAGAGAAGTCAATCCTTTGACAAAACTAAGTACACGAGAATTTACAAATAATTAAAACCCTTGTTATAAGTGAAGCTATTCGAAAGAAAAACAAAAATATATTTTTGCCGAGCCATTGTGTTTGTTCACCGAATCATTTATATTGACAGTAGTATATTACGAACGCTCTGTGGTCTAAAAATGCCCCATACACTTGATAAGTCTGCCTGAAATATGAGTAACTCAACCTAAAAGTATATCGTATATAATTACATCTGATTAGTCGACGTTAAACCTGATACTTCATGCATTGATAAATATACAATCTGTGTGGTGACTGATTTAAGTCATGTCATATTTTCGCCTTTTTTCGACACGAAAGTGCAACAAGAAGGTAGCTGGTATAACGCCTTGTTCTGCTTAAGAAGGAAGCTGGTAAAGCGTAGCGTTCTACTAAAGAAGGCAGCTTGTATAGCGTAGTGTTCTGCTAAAGAAGGAAGCTGGTATAGCGTTGTGTTCTGCTAAAGTAGGTAGCTTGTATAGGGTAGTGTTCTGCTAAAGGAGGGAGCTGGTAAAGCGTAGGGTTCTGCTAATTCAAAAGAAGGTAGCTGCTATAGCGTAGTGTTCTGCTAAAGAAGGGAGCTGGTAAAGTGTAGATTTCTGCTAAAGTAGGTAGCTGGTATAGTGTAGTGTTCTGCTAAAGTAGGTAGCTGGTATAGTGTAGTGTTCTGCTAAAGTAGGTAGCTGATATAGCGTAATGTTCTGCTAAAGTAGGTAGCTGGTATATCGTAATGTTCTGCTAAAGTAGGTAGCTGGTATAGTGTAATGTTCTGCTAAAGTAGGTAGCTGATATAGCGTAATGTTCTGCTAAAGTAGGTAGCTGGTATATCGTAGTGTTCTGCTAAAGTAGGTAGCTGGTATAGCGTTGTGCTCTGCTTAAGAAGGTAGCTGGTATAGTGTAATGTTCTGCTAAAGTAGGTAGCTGGTATATCGTAGTGTTCTGCTAAAGAAGGGAGCTGGTATAGTCTAGTGTTCTGCTAAAGTAGGTAGCTGGTATAGCGTAATGTTCTGCTAAAGTAGGTAGCTGGTATAGCGTAATGTTCTGCTAAAGTAGGTAGCTGGTATAGCGTAGTGTTCTGCTAAAGTAGGTAGCTGGTATAGTGTAGTGTTCTGCTAAAGTAGGTAGCTGGTATAGTGTAATGTTCTGCTAAAGTAGGTAGCTGGTATAGTGTAGTGTTCTGCTAAAGTAGGTAGCTGATATAGCGTAGTGTTCTGCTAAAAGTAGGTAACTGGTATAGTGTAGGGTTCTGCTAAAGTAAGTAGCTGATATAGCGTAGTGTTCTGCTAAAGTAGGTAGCTGGTATAGTGTAGTGTTCTGCTAAAGTAGGTAGCTGATATCGCAATGTTCTGCTAAAGTAGGTAGCTGGTATAGTGTAGTGTTCTGCTAAAGTAGGTAGCTGGTATAGTGTAGTGTTCTGCTAAAGTAGGTAGCTGATATAGCGTAATGTTCTGCTAAAGTAGGTAGCTGGTATATCGTAATGTTCTGCTAAAGTAGGGTAGCTGGTATAGTGTAGTGTTCTGCTAAAGTAGGTAGCTGGTATAGTGTAATGTTCTGCTAAAGTAGGTAGCTGATATAGCGTAATGTTCTGCTAAAGTAGGTAGCTGGTATATCGTAATGTTCTGCTAAAGTAGGTAGCTTGAATATCGTAGTGTTCTGCTAAAGTAGGTAGTTGGTATAGCGTAGTGTTCTGCTAAAGAAGGTAGGTAGTATAACACCTTGTTCTGCTGAAGAACGTAGCTGGTTAAGCGTAGTGTTCTGCTAAAGGAGGTAGTTGGTATAGCGTTAGTGTTCTGCTTATGAAGGTAGCTGGTATAATGTATTGTTCTGCTTAAAAAGGTAGCTGGTAAAGCGTAGTGTTCTGCTAAAGAAGGTAGCTGGTAAAGTGTAGTGTTCTTCTAAAGTAGGTAGCTGGCATAGCGTAGTGTTCTGCTAAAGAAGGTAGCTGGTAAAGTGTAGTGTTCTGCTAAAGAAGGTAGTTGGTATAGCGTAATGTTCTGCTAAAGAAGGTAGCTGGTATAGTGTAGTGTTCTGCTAAAGAAGGTCACTGGTATAGCGTAATGTTCTGCTAAAGAAGGAAGCTGTAATATTGAAAACCCTCAATATAGAAAAATTATAAAAAGTGAAATCTGCAGCAGCAGTAGCACAGCAGTAGCAATAGTAAAAATATTAAACTTAAAATTGGGAGTAGCAGTAGCAGAGCAGTAGCAAAAATGTATGGGAAGTTAGCAGTAGAAAAATTATAAAACGTGAAATCTGCAGTAGCAGTAGTACAGCAGTATCAGTAGTAAAATCATGGAGATAAGATATATTGTTTATATATCTGTGGTTAAATTATAAAACGTAAAATTGCCAGTAGCAGTAGCAGAGCATGCAGTAGCAGTAACGCAGCAGTAGCAGTAGCACAGAAGTACCAATAGCACAGCAGTAAAACGTGAAATTGGCAGTGCCCTTGACAGCAGTCGCAATAGCAGTGGCACAGCAGTCGCAAAATTATAAAACTTGAAATTGGAAGTAGCGCAGCAGTAGCAGTAGCATAATAAAAAATATGAAGTTAGTAATAGCGGAAGCACAGCAGAAGCAGTAGCAAAATTATAAAACGTGAAGTTGACAGTAGCAGTGGCACAGCAGCAGTAGTAGCAAAATTTGTTTTTGCTACATGTGTATGGGAAGTGGGCAGTGGCAGCAGCAGCAGTAGTAAACGTGGAGTTAACAGTATCACAGCAGTAGCAGTAGCAAAATTATGAAACGTGAAATCTGCAGTAGCAGTAGCACAGCAGTAGCAATTGGCAAATTATAAAACGTGAAATTGGCAATAGCAGTAGCACAGCAGTAGCAGTAATGCAAGATAAAATATTTTCAAACAACTTTATATTATGGTTTCGTGGATATCCGTGACGACAATCGGAATATCCTCGGTTAGGCTATTAGTCCTTATCCGAAGACTGATGGAAAGGGCCGATTTGCGATATAGAAAATGTTATTTCGAGGTGTGCAGTACATTTCTAAAATAATTTATAAACACATGTTTTGAAATGGTAGATAATAAAAAGGTATTTAATAACAACATCTTATCACATAATCACATCATAATGACCACATTCAATATTCAATTAATTGTTTCAAAATGAGCAAAGAATTTATGTTATTAGCTATGAAAAGAGAGACTTACCATAAAGTACTATTTATTTATTAGGAGTGAGAAGAAATCATCTTGTAAATAAAAGTGGTATAGTGAGTTAGAAGACAGCACAATTTTCCATGAAATTAAAAAAAAAAACAACAAAAAAAAAACCCAAATAAAAAACGAATTTACTTTCAGACATATAGAGGCTGCAATTTACAATGTGTACTTTTGGCAGCGATTATCTTCCATTAACAGAGTTGGTTACAACAATATCAGAACTGCGGTTCTATAAAAAAGAACATGACTTTTCTAATATGTTTTATTGCCTATTAACAGTCCTATTTATTTACTTTCAGTACTCGTTTGTGTCTACTCCATATCATATCCCCTCGAGCATGGACACGAATGTCAGCCATTGTAAAACACCTAAAAGCTACATTAACTATTTAGGTGTGAACATTCAATTGTATTACTCAATTTCTTCTTTACTAATGTGATAATGTACATAGGGACTACAAAATAGTTATAAATCAGAGCGGGCGCTGTGGTGCAGTGGTAAAACTGTCTGACTACAAGTCTAGGGGTTGCGAGTTCGATCCCCCGCTACTCCACTAAAAATACTAACAACAACAATAATAAAAATGACTCTTGTAATGGCGATTTCAATATAAAACGTAATTCACACAATTCATAGCTTTCACAAAAAACGGAACTAACGGAGAACCATTCACGCACTGACAGACAGGACACTACTCACACACTGACAGACACTTCTCACACACTGACAGACAGGACACTACTCACACACTGACAGACACTTCTCACACACTGACAGACAGGACACTAATCACACACTCACAGACAAAAAACGACTCACACACTGACAGATAGGATACTATTCACTTACTACAGACAGGACATCGCTCACACACTGGCACACAGGCCATAACTCACACACTGACATACTAATAACACATTGGGAAACAGGACACTACTCATAGACTGACAGATAGGAAGCGTCTGACACAATAACACAGGACACTACTGACACGATAAAAACACACAGGACAGTAGTCTAACACCTACCAACAGGACAATACTCACACACTACGCGACACACTGGACACACAGTAAACGACTATAACAATAACACACACAGCATAGAAAACACACACTCAAACACAAAACTGTACTTACATACTTAAACATAGGCTACTGATACACACTGTATACTATTCAAACACAGACATACTAAATTAATAACACACATGACACCATTCACACACTGACACATTTGGCACAACTGATACTCACATAATGACACACACAGCATGCGACTGACACACTGACATACATAGCACTACTCAAACATAAGAAATGACACGCACCGACACACAGGACACAACTCAAACAATAACATACAGACACCCAAAGCACGCATGGCACCCCACACAAAACGTACACACAATCACATAGGGTGCTACTGACACACCGTATATTATTCAAACACATACATGGACTGACACAATAACACACGACACTACTCACACACTGACAGACAGGACACAACTCACACACTGGCAGACAAGACACTTTTCACACACTGACAGACAAGACACTTCTCACACACTGACAAACAGATCACAACTCAAACACTGACCTTACACACCGTCCACTACTACTTTCATTATGACATGGCACAATGCATACTGACCACAATGATGCAGACAGCTAACAAGTCACACATGACACTATGCAAGCACTGACACACAAGGTACTACTAACACAATGACCTTACACACACTGTCACACACACTGTCACACACGTGATTTTCCTCTTAGTTATAAATTAATTCAGACCTTTTCCTACATCGCAATAAAGAATATTAATTGACATTTTGTATTGGGTTTTAATGTTACACGTGCAGTATTTTTTCCGCCAAGACGTGGATTTAAATCTGAACTGCATGTATATCCCTTAACAAAATTCATGTAGGTTGACCTTTTGACGTCATTTTTACTTAATTAATATTCAAAAGCGGCCCATGAAAGCGCATGTGCAAATTTGTGCAAATGACTATTTTAACAAACGCG
The DNA here is from genome assembly GCF_026571515.1 of Ruditapes philippinarum. Lineage (NCBI taxonomy): Eukaryota > Metazoa > Mollusca > Bivalvia > Venerida > Veneridae > Ruditapes > Ruditapes philippinarum. The sequence goes on along the minus strand of NW_026866920.1, from coordinate 28,190 downwards.
GTTCTATGAAGCACTATGAAAAATAGAAGGTGACTATGAACAGAATTTGATATAGTATCGACATTTGTTCTTCTATGAAAATTAACACTCATTATTTTGAAGAAATACAGCGTTTTCATTGGATGACAAATAAAGTTGGACACTAAGGCAGATAGGCCTGAGTGATTAATTACAAAGCATTTGAACGAAAACACGTGCATTATTATACATTGTATCATAGTTTGGGGAACTTTCGGCGTACTTAAAGTTTCCACTATGCACGCGTTATTTTGCAGTGCTAGATTAAATAATTTATATTTTGCGTGAAAAAGCAGACATCTTTTCTACAAATTTACCGTAAGAAATTCAGTTTATGCTGAACTGGGTCAAAGATGTTTAGCTTCAATACGCATGACCCATACACAACTTCCTAAAGGGAGAACACTCTATTATCGACGTATTCAGCATTGATCAACTATGGCAAGCCGTTGTTGTAAAAAAATGACTGAAAACTTGTCTTACCTTATAGTTTGGCTATCCACCGTCAAATTATTATCTTTCTGTACTTTACACACATATTATGGTTGATTTATAAAGTTTCAAGTCAAGAGTATGATTCAACAAGTTCATGGTTTTCAAAATAAAATGTCACCAAACAATGTCAAAGTGTTATTTCAAAACAATTAACTGGATATTTATAAAGTCAACATGGAACAGGAAACAGTTCAACAGTCTTTAAACAGGTTTTTTTTACAGTTTTAAATGTATTTATTGGCAGTGGGGACATAGAAATTCACTATGACGCCGCACAACCCTGACATCAGTGCAGAAGGACAAATGTGTCCAGTGATGACACTTATCGCATTGAGCCCACTTCACAATAACTAAACTTGTACACTGCTTAGGAGCTGGAAGTGAAAATTTATGGCTCACAAAGCAATTAGAAGATTTATCCTCAGATCCAGACTCAGTTTTAGCCTCTGAACTGCTGACATAATAAGCAGAAGGACCTGGATGAGGAAGTTGTTTTGAAGAAGATGGTGGAACTGCTTTTGTAGTAGAGGATTTACTTACAGATCTTACAGATTGAGAGGAATTATCTGTGATTGTTGCTTGATTTGCTTTGGGCTTTTTAGCTTGAAGCACTGTGATGTTGTAGGGCTTTGACAAACTACCAGCTAGAAATGGTGGTACAAACTTCTTTCTAGGTTTCCTACTGGGATCAGAGATGCCAGCGATGGTCTTGGACTTGAAGAAAATACTTCTAGGACTAAGTACACCTTCTGGAATGTTTTCTTTGTCAGTTTCTTGGGCATTTATTGTCACATTGGTTTGTCTTGGAGAACGCTGAATACATTGAGGTTGAGGATCAACCGCAGACACATCAGGAACACTTGGATAAATTGAAGAGGGTGCTATCTGGGACTCTTTGATGATACAATCTGAGAATGGATATATTCCAGTCTTCCGGAAAGACGAAATGAGGTTTTCAGGACACAGAGCTTTCAAGTATGGCTTTGAAGTTAATTTAGACACCTCATACTTGGTGATCTTTTGACCTTGATGTTTTTGTAAATACAGTAGACATTCCCTATAGTACATAGACTTCAAAGGTCCGAATACCCCAACATCTAAAGGCTGTGTTATGTGACTTGTGTGAGGTGGAAGCACAAACAGAATTATGTTTTTTTCTCTTGCCCAGTCAACAAGAGAGAGTTGTACATGTGATTTGTGTCCATCAAAAAGAACCAGAGTTGGAGTATCAGATGAGACATTTGCATACTTTATAAAGTGCATTGTAAGAAAATTTTGGAAAATTAGAGAATTAGACCAACCACTATCAGACATTTCACCATCTGCACCAGTAGGAGCTCCATTTAAAAATTCACTATTCCACCGTTTCCCTGGAAAAATGTAATAGGGTGGGATCTGGTTCCCAACAGCATTTCCACCACCAATAATTGTCAGAGTTGATGATCTTGGGGAGGTAACTGCTTGTGGCTGAGAGGTTGCATCACATACTATATGTGGTGGAGCATGCTCTGTATTAATGCCAGTCTCATCAATGTTATAAATGCGCTCGGGATTCCCTTCGAGTCCATTATCAGAAATAATGGTGCAAAGTTCCTTGAAATATTGATCAAGGACATCCTTGGAGGCACATTTAGCTCGAAGTAAAGAGAGCTTTTGAGGTTTTGCAACTTTCAGATTTTCCCATCTCGTTAGGAAACCATAAAACCAACTGTGACTAAGTGGTTTGTCACTGTTCATTTTCTTGCCACAAGCCACTGCAAAATCAGCAGCAAGATATTGTACATTGGCCTTAGTATAGCCATACCCAATGCTGGCCATGTGCTTTATATGGTCTGCCAACCTCAGTTCTCTTCGGATGAAAATAACTTCAACGACCCCGGATTTGCCCCAGTCTCAACCCTTCCTGATCGCCTATCCTTGATGGTAGATTCTGGCACCCCATACAGCCTAGAAGCACGATAGGCAGACATACCCTTATTGGTTGCATCATAGGCACGTTGAAGATTTGCTGGGTCATACTGGCGCCTCAGTTTCACTGGGTGTGGTGTACTAAAAGAAAGACGCCTCTTAGCAGTCACTGTATGAGAAACCTGAATGAAGAATAACAGAGTAAAAAAAACTTACCTAAAAATGCAGATCTTCAACTTGCTCTGCTCAGGATGGTTAATAATGTAAGTGTAATTATTACGTAAACGGCCTTCCATAGAAAAAAAGTGACGTCATCAGTGTACATTGAGAAGTGATAGCAGACGGATGTTAATTGTTGTGGATAAAGCTTTGAAAAAGGAATAAGTTGAGGAATAAGCATATTAATTATTAGGATTTTATAGATTTTTATTAATAATGAAAAATTTTACCTGAATTTGTGACATTTTCTACGAAAATTTAGCGATTTGATGGAGCGTGAACTTCCTTGTTATTGTTTACTCACGTGAGAGGGTGGTAGGCGGTGCTATTTATGTAAATTACCGTATTTTCGGAATACGTCGATAATAGAGGTGCGCCGATAATACCGAGTTCGAGTATACATGCACAGTGCGTTAACTGGAGTGCAGGTATTAGTTACCCGCACTCAAGAGCATGCCCATTGATTGGTTCATTTTTGCTGGGGTTTACTTATTGTGACGACAGAGAAAGGGATAGCGAAAGAAATATCGTATTCAGATGCTCGTTCATTGGTTACTTATTTCTAGGGTTTCATATTGTGACAACAGGGAACGTGTTTTTATGTTTGACTATGATACAAAAGAGAAAGAACATCAAAACACTCGGCAATCTGATTAATACTCGGGGACTACGCACCCTCGTACAAATCAGACGATGCTCTTTCTATTACTAAATGCACGGATAATTAATATCTTTTTCCATTCTAACACGTCAAGAAAAATATAAGTAATAGAAAGATTTCGCATTGTTACATTTTCGCATTCTGGTTACACTTGCGCATCAATAAATTATTATTATTATTATTATTATTATTATTATTATTATTATTATTATCATTATCATTATTATCATTATTATAACGTTTTAAGCGAAAATGCAACAATGCGAAAATGTAACAATGAGAAAAAGCGAAAATGCGAAGAGACAACAAATCATTATTTTATCTTTGTGTTTTAGCATTTTTGTAATTTGAACGCAAAAAAGCGAAAATACGACAGATGGAATGCGAAATACGACAGATTTTCAGACTGAATAAGAACCGAGTTCTTTACGTAACATTATCAGTAGTATTGACCGAAAACTGCAGAGAAATAAATATCCATTTCTTATAATGAGAGGAAATGGCCCACAATTTTCTCTGACAAGAGATGCCTTAAAGGCCAAACAAAAATGTCTAAAAAAGTTAGAAAAAGGCAATAAACCACGGGTTGCATCGTCACTCTTCGACAAAGAAGTTGATCAAATGTATATCAAAGGTGTACTTGGTGCCATGACACCAACAGCATTACTCAACACTGTTTGGTGGAACAATTGCCTTCATTTTGGAATTAGAGGGACAATAGAGCTATATAATCGCAGGTTGGAATGCTTGTCTCATTATCATTAATACTTACATGAAATTTTGCAATAAAATGATATATTTTTATCCAAATATTACAATATAATACAAGATTTTCTACAGAAAGAAATTAATTCCGAGGCTTAATGTGCCTTTAAAGAAAAATTCCTGAAAGATTCAGACCTGCTCGAGGCCGATTAAAGCATTGTAATTTTTTATAATTTATTCCACAGGCTCTTACATCTATTTTATAGTAATTATTACACATTTTGTTTCCTCTAATTGACATGAATTGTAAAACTACAGTACCATCATAGATTTAGACTAATAATCTATCACATTTGAAATGGTTTACCTCAATAATATATTTTTGAACGAAAGTTGATATCATTTCATCTGTGTCTATTTACTTACAATTGAATAGCATATATGAATTTACAACTTCATTCATAAACTATGATAAAGGCAAAATGATGTCATCCTATGTACACAGTTTCATACTTAATAAAAAGATTAAAATTCCATGAATGTCTAAATACTTATTATTTGACTGTTTCCGATCAAAAAGTCTGTCCAAACATTATAAAAAAAATGCCAGCATCATTAAATGTTTTTATGTTATAAATAAATGTTCTTGTCCTGACCGTTTGTTTCTAATCTTAATTTAACATACTACTAGGTAATTATTCATTTAAACAACGCATCTAAGATTTATTCAAATTATATTAAAAAAATTCCATTTCTAAAAAAATACTTGAATAAAATATAACTCTTTTAATTCATTAATACATTCCATGTCATATTATTTTCAGATGGGGAGATATCAAACTTGGCAAAACATCAGAGGGTCTAGAATATTTAGAAATCAATGAACGCCAAACTAAAACCAGGAATTGCGAAAATGTCTGTGATGTAGTTTATTAGTTTATTTAAGTCTCATCCATTACATGTACATATAATACAAATATACATTCAATACAACTTAAAATACATGTAAATGGTCATTCTTATAAAGAATTATAAGAGTCTATATGTATGTTGTTACAAACATGTTACAAGTATCATAAAATACAATCCACAAGGATTCTTGAAGATGGCGATATTAAAACCAAATTATCAAAAATATGCGAAATGAAATAAAAAGGACGGAATATTTTTTCCTGCTACTGGTTTGGAAATATTTAACTAATAAACTTTGAATCGAATAAAAATTTTAAATATGAACGCCTCACTTACAATAAACCAAAACATTCGGAACTATTTCTTTTTTATTTGACCTTGATTAAAAATTCGCATATTATTGCGCGCGGCCTGAACACGAGAGGTTCTGTCAATTGAAATTAAAATAATCAAACAACTATTGAAAGCATGATAAATAGAATACCAAACAAGTGTCTAATATTATAAAATTTATCTCTGCAGAGTCTCGCCCTTCATTATTTTCTCAGCCTTGTCTGATAAATTTTGTAATATTAGACACTTGTTTGGTATTCTCTATTTATACGAAGAGAAAGTGTAAACTTTTATAAATTGTAACTTTAAGGATTAATAAATACCAATTAAAGGTATTATTTCTTTTTTTTCAAGTAAAAGTAGGAAAATAATTATTAAGGGAATTTTTTTGTAATATTTTTTAGTCATGGATATACTATAAATTGTTAAATTGTTATTTACTGATAATTTTCTTTAAATAAAAACACGCACCTTTTTGAGATTTTCAAGGCTGACTTTTAGGCACTAAAATTAAAGTTATTTCACAAAACTATGTGTGATAAAAAAATGTAGACATACATAATATACATATAAGAAACATTATGTATTTAGTTTCTGAGTATTTATATTGTTACAGTGGGTGGTTAATCTGGTGATTAATCATGTGGTTGTACATGTACATTTAATTCATTAACAGCTGACTATTCACATTCATTTTCTACATTGCCATATTTTAAGTTATGTTTAATTCATTTTATTTTGCCATATTTTCTCTACAATTTATATGATTACCATTTTTTATAGTATACTTACTTTGATAAAACTAAGTGGAAAGATGAGCACCATACAAAATACCGCATGCCTTCATGTACTGACAAGGCGCTTAATGATTAAATGCTGACATTTCGTCATTTTACCCGCCGAAATACACTTTAAGACTTTAAATGCATTGTCGGATACCCAAGGTTGATTAACATGTATTCAAACCGTGGGATGCGTTCATATACAGCAACAGGTTTGTAAAATATCGAGGTATATCTTCATATCTGTAGTGAGTTAATCGAGCAAACACATGACGTTGTATCAACGTTGGTAATACGTTGGAGTCCAACGTTGGATTGACGTTGGAATGTAGTTGTATATGAAAGTTTTTAAGACGTCAGAATCCGACGTTGATCAAACGTCGTTAATAACATAATTACAACATCTATTTAACGTATATATAACTACTTTCAAATCAATACTCAACGTAAACCAAACCAGTTACTAACGTGATTAAAAGCCATTACTAACGCAATTCCAATAATTACTTAACATAAATCTGACCCATTTTCAATGTTTTAATGCTATCAGGTTAATTGCTTGTGCTTGCTTATTGCCATTTATGTTATGTTTTTGCCTTTTTAGCTCAAATGAGCTAGCTCAGGGTGAGCTTTTAGGATCGTTGAATGTCCGTCGTCTGTCGTACGTCCACACTTGTTCGTTTACACTCTATCGGTCACATTTTTGACGCAATCATCATTAAACTTTGTCAGGATGCTTATCTATGTGATAGCTCGGAAGAGTTTGAACATGGGTCATCTCGGATGAAAAACTAGGTCACCGGAGCTTAAAAAAAGAAAAACCTTGGTAACACTCTAGTGGTCACATTTTCCCCTTATTAATCATCAAACTTTGTCAGGACGCTTATTTAAGTAATAGCTCGAATGAATTCGAACATCGGTTATCTCGGATGAAAAACTAGGTCACCGGAGCTAAAAATAGAAAAACCTTGTTAACACTCTAGTGGTCAAATTTTTGACTCAATCATCTATAAACTTGTCAGGATGCTTGTCTAGGAAATTGCTAAATGAGTTTGAACATGGGTCATCTCGGATGAAAAACTAGGTCACAGGAGCTTAAAATATAAAAACATTGTTAACATTCTAGTGGTTCCATTTTCGACTTAATTATCATCAAACTTGGTTAGGATGCTTTTCTAGGTAATTGCTCGAATGAGTTTGAACATGGGTCATCTCGGATGAAAAACTAGGTCGAAGGAGCTAAAAACAGAAAAACCTTGTTAACACTCTGGTGGTCATCTTTCTGACTCAATCATCATCAAATTTGGTCAGGATGCTTGTCTAGATAATTGCTCGTATGAGTTCGAACGTAGGAAATGGTTTTGATGATTTCTAGGTCAAGTTCGAATATGGGTTATCTTGGGTCAAAAACTAGGTCACACCGCCCAAATATAGAAAAACAGTGTTAACACTTTAGTGGTCACATTTTTGACTCATTTGTCTTCACACTTGGTCAAGATGCTTGTCTAGTTAATTGCTCGGATAAGTTTGAATATGGGTAATCTCGGATGGATGAAAAACTAGGTCACAGGAGCTAAAAACAGAAAAACTTGTAACAACTCTAGTGGTCATCTTTTTGACTCAATCATCATCAAATTTGGTCAGGATGCTTGTCTAGATAATCGCTCGTCTGTTCGAACTAGAGTAATGGTTTTGATGATTTCTAGATCAAGTTAGAATATGGGTCACCTGGGGTCAAAAACTAGGTCACACTGCTCAAATATGGATAATCCTTGTTATCACTCTAGTGGTCACATTTTTGACTAAACGGTCATGAAACTTGGTCAGAATGCTTCTCTAGGTAATTGTTCGGATGATTTCGATGGGTCAGGTGAGCGATCTAGGGCCGTCTTGGCCCTCTTGTTGGTTTTTGCCTTTATGTTTTTTTTTCTTTCTTTTTGCTTTTGTTGGCTTATGATTAGCGGTTTAATGTTTTATGAATTTGAATTGCCTTTAATTTATCAATTTGATTATGTGACACAAAACAATACATTCAAATTTATTACTTAGTCTGAGTATTTATTTTCATTTTAGAAAGGATGTAATTTGACTATTTTAATAAGTTTAAAATATTGAATTAAAGACGATATCTTTTCACTTTAACGTTCCATTTTTGTAAACTTGTTTCTCATTGGTCTTTTAACTCTTCGTTTTTACTCGTCCAAATCGTTTGTATAACGATGCGTTTAGATTTTCGCGCTACTTCTTGATTTTTATTAGTCCTACTTAAAAAAATACAAACAGAGGTATCATTTCAGTCATGTCGGCGTTTCCGTTGCCGTCCGCAAACATTAACCTTGATCATAACTTTATAAGTTCTTTGTGTATTGTCTTCATACTCGATCACAACAACTCTTGGGACAAGACCTTCACATAGCCAGCATAACATTTACCTTCTTATAAATAACATTACCTTTCAAATCGGGGTGTTTTTGCTGTGATTTTTACTTCAGGTGGCAATAAATTGTTTATTGGGAATATTGTCTATCAAAATATCTGAAACATATATCTTATTAAGAAAGATTACAACTTCAAGGAAACTTAAACAACATTGATCCGTCCTATTAAAAGACCTTGACTTTGAATGCAAATTATGAATATCCCATTATTATGTAATTGGCTATAACTATTATTAAGAATTGATTAACTTTATTCTTAGATATTAAACACAAAATTGTAGATCTGCTTTAACATGGAGTTATCTTTTTTTACTTGACAAAGCAATTTGACAAAAATATTCTATAATATGACATTGTAACTTTTTGGTTGTTAATGACCGTGACCATCAAGTCAATTATGATTTTTGGTTAATTGATTATAGTTTTGTTATTTATGTAAGATTCAATTCGCATACTTCAAACCTAAACAGATTGTACCAAACAACATAAATTTAATAATTTAGATGTGACCTCTAACCTAAATTGACTTGAGTCTTTAACTTAAATACCTGACACGAAGCGTGTGTTTTCAAACTAGTATTCATAGCCGCACTATTATTATGGGGAAAGACATCGCATTATTGACACGTTAAGCTTCTGGAAAAACAAGCACCCCCAAAGCTAATTATAACGCGACAGTGACATTTTCGTTTTCTAAAAATAGAGATCGGCTAGCTTTACTAATACACTATAGGAGTGAGTTGACAGATATATTTAGAGGTTAATGGGTCCTTATCTTGCTTATACTTGACGGCAAATTTTAATTTCAATCTGAAATCCTTGGTAAAATGTGAAACGTTTATCTAAAAAATAACATATTTAACCTTAAGAAAAGCTGAAGGCCGCTTTAAATTGTAAAACAACGTATACATTGATATACACATGACTAAGGTGCGGAATTATAATAAAATGTCCTGTTTGGGGTATAGTACAGACTTCATACTCAAAACATGTATTAAAAGTGCACAGAATTTAGTATATTAGTCATGTATAGATTTTCAAACAGATTTTCATAATTAACGACCCCGTATATCTATCTTTAGCTATTTAAGGTTTGCCGTATTTACACGTATATTGACTGTAAACGGGACTCCCGTATATTCCGTATACTCCCGTTTATCCCATACTTTCCCGCGTATATCCATACACTCACTATTATATCCATCACACTCCCGTTTATCCCGTACACTCCCGTATATCCTATACATTCCCGTATATCCTGTACACTCCCGTATATCCAAGTACACTCCCGTACATCCTGTACACTCCCGTTCATTCCGTATACTCCGAAGTATTCATATCGTTTTCGCAGTGCAAAGAGAAGCTTGAAATACATATTCTTATGACCATTATACATATGGTGTAACAGAAACTGTCACATGTACGGTGGACAATATCTGAAAGGTTATCTTAATGTAAGCATATTTATATAATTTATATACATATTAATGTAATTCATAATAATATATTTATTTACAAGAATATCTCCGACGTTTTGCTTTAATATTTTTTTAACAATCTATGATCGGTGTTGCACCTATGACAGAATAACATTTGAATAGATATATGTTTACACAGTGTGTAGTAAAAACAAAAAAGGGCATTTGCCGATTTTCTATCCAGATGTACCGTCAGCAGGGCGTATAGGGCTTGAAAAATTATACGGCAAGCGAGACGACTAAGTGCCGAGTGGGGAGCGTGCGGGAGGGGAATTTTGAAATAGGAAAATAAAATTAAATAACTCAGAAGAAGACAACACAATTATATATCACTGTAAGAAAGTATGGAAAATTACCAGTACAACGGTAATTAAATGTCTATATCATTGAACTGTATTCGACAACTCCTTATAGTTCCTAAGGCCCATGGTTGAGGAGAAGTAAAGGACTTTCGGCTGATTATTATTGTTGTTTACACAAAAGATAATGGCCTCAATTGATGGTGGGCTAACGCCCTCTGTTCTTTTATGTACTTTCTGCGTAGCCGTTGATCGAACTCGACCACATACGCTCTTCCTTCCTGCGATACGTACAAAAATATGGTTCGCATCTTTTTTGATGAATTCATGTTTTCTTTTGAGCGTGTGTGTCCACAACATTTTCTAGCGTTTGCTGCCTGTTCAAATGCATACGGACAAGAACAAGCTTTATTCAGCCGCATTAAAGGCAAAACACTGAGCAAAAAATACCCCATAAAGTAAAGGGATGTACCTTAAGTAGGGGTGCTTCTCTTGCTCAAACAAAAAGTCGGCACTCGCCTACTTGTTGCCTTGTTTTCCGAGTTCATTAAGAGGTGCAACGCAACCTCTATGTGGCTCGAACCGTGTGGTGAGGACAGCATATTTTTTAGAATCTGGCATTCTTAGTCGGCTTTTGATATCAAAACTTACGATATCCAGGAATCGTGCTCCAAGGGAGCTTGTAACGGTTCTAGAGGGGCCAGAATAAGAAGCAGGGGGAGACAAAGGGGAGGAGGAAGAAGGGGGAGGAGACGCGACATTGGTGTCTGATTTGCTGATCACAGGATGATCACATGCCAGGTCTTGTGAATTCTGTTTTGTTTCTGTCTGGTCAGATTCATTCTCCACTTCAACGGTCCCGTGTTTTTAGAACCTAAAAAGGGTCGTTTGTCCTGGACTTGACGATGTTTCTTTTCATTTTGACAACAATAACTAACCCAAAAATAAATTTTGCCGGGTTGAGACAATATAGATCTAGACTTAAAGATATAAAGTCTTTAAAAATAGAGTATTCCAAAGGAAAACTTTGATTAGAAAGGATTTGTTCAGATATCTGATTATTCTTCTAAGAAATATCTTATTTATAATTTTTTTTTATGTAGTGTTTGATTGTCATAGAATATGGGATTCCCTTATTTTCTTTATATGAATTATGCTGAGTTTTACATTAATCTGTGTAATGTTTCGAGTTTACGAGAAAACTCAATACATGTAGATTAGAAATTTGATTTACTCAAGTAATAGACAATAATTACGTGTCAGATATGACGTAACGAAATATTTTGTAAACTTAAATGGAGATCTAGATCTACCTAATAGTTATAGTACATGAAACAAGTTAGTTACGAGGATATAACACTGGCTGGGGCGACATCAAGGGGTGTTTCTGCTAAAAAATGTCGAGGCCGCTAGTCCGAGACAATTTTTTTTGCAGAAACATCCCGAGATGTCGCCCCAGCCAGTGTAATACCCCCGTAACTAACAAGTTTCATATTCTATAACTGTTTTATCGCAATGACATAATGTTTTCATTTTTGTAATAGAAACCAACAAATAAATGAATAAATCGTTAGCTACATTACAATTATTTATGATAAGACAGTTTTTTCAAGTTTTTTCGCTGCCGCAAAAAAAAAAAGATATACAAAAAACATCCAATGTAAGAGGCGGATTGTAAACTGTTACCAATATTGATTCAAGATTAAAGGGGTTTTTCTTTCAGTGGAAATAATTCATTCAGCGGATGTACCTTTTGATTAAATGAGAGTAAATTCATTTCATTAATTATCTTTGTTTATATTTTGCTTTGTATTTATATATTTATTTTATTTTATTGATTCCATTTTTTTTTAATAATAATAATCCGTGACATATATATGTAACTCACATATAGTTCACTACGTGAGATATACAAATTAAACACATGTTCCTCAAATATGATATCATATTCTTTTAATTAGTAAATTACTTAAACTATATAAGTGTTACAAAGAAATATTTACATAATCAGCAATTAAAACAATGTAATGAAACTGGCCGCGTACAGAGAACACTTTACTACCACTTTTAACCTTATGATCTCCCTTACTTCGAATAATTATGAGACGATACCAAGAATATATCCTTTAAATAAATGGGAAACTGATTTGAATTCCCCCTTTGATAGTATAAATATTCGAACAAGTGTTACACAAGATACTTCCAGATGAATATCACAATAAGGTAATATATGCGTTTACTCTTGAATATTCATGACATATACGTAATAAATATTCATGATTTATGAATGATCACAATATTTTCATAATTTCAAAGAACGATTTGTAATAGGTTATATACAGAGTTTTAAGAAATCAATTTTTGTGGAACGAACTCTTAAAACAAAATATAACTTTTTTTTTTGGCAGACAAACTTTGGCGAACTGTAAAGATAATATAAAACTACTTCCGGTCTAAAATCAATATACAAGCATGTGTAAAAGTATTTCGTTGCGGTCAACGTTTTCATTCATTATCACATGTGAGTGTAAAAGTAGTAAGGAGAAATAACAAAAAAATTTCATTTAATTCAAGATTAATTTGCCAAGTAACGGAATAATAATTAATAAAAAAAAATTCTACGCTCAAAATTTAGCAATAAATTACATTCAAATAGTTAAGTTTTAGCGGGAAAAATATATACATAATATCAATAGGTAGAAAATGGTTGTTTGTTTTGTAAATGGTAAAAGTTCAAAATTTCAATTGTTTTGTGCTCTTCTTTTTTCAGATCTTGAAAACAAGCAAGGCAGATATACTTTACATTTTTCGTCTCCAACCAGAGAAAAAATGAAGCTGTATGGAATTATCAAATGTATAACTATGTTAGCAATGTTCCTTATGCTGATGTTTTCAGAAGGAAATGCTCGTTACTGCCGTTATAATAACAAAAGAGGCAAATGCCATGACGTCATTAGGGTTGGACCAATCAAATTCGAAAAAGGTTTATGTGAAGCTCGCGGAGGGAAATGTGCCCCTGGCCGTCGCCCAAAAAGGTGTTACTGCAGAATGAAAATTTATTTGTGATTCTTCACAGTATGGAACAGAATTAATGCATTTATTCTATCTTGTTTGATGACTTTTGAACTTGCATTATGCTTTACTTAATCTTGTATTATGATATTTAAATTACATTACATGTATGATTCCATTTTGCATTATTTCATTTAATTTAAATTGTGTAGTGATTAATTATATTGTTCTTTCATTGAGTGATAACTCATGCTATATAAAGTTCGGTCTTTGCTGTTTAGTTTATTATGTTTGATCATCTCACATTGTATATTAAACAATTTCAACAATGTCCAGCTATTGTGAATTGTTAAGTGGCGAGAACTATTATCGAGATCAACGAATTTTTCAAAAATTACGCTCCGGCCAGTCATCCTGTAAGGGGAGATCACTGCGTAGGAAATTGCGAATTTTTTCCATTTTTTTACCTCTCGTACAAAAATTGCGGTAACAATACAACAGTGTCCTTTGTGTAAATATAAATATATACCAATCACTAAACATATAAATTGTCCAGGAAAGAAGTTAAGTTTCAGTAGAAGCAATATAACTTTATTTGAGAGGTCGTCAGACCCATTTTTGCGTATTAAATTGAAGTAAATGAATCACATTTATAGCCTTAAACATTAGAACTAGTCTACAATAATTGCTATGCGCATGCTCCGCTTTAAAATACGACTTCACGTAAACGAGAAATTTACGAAACACCGAAGTTGAAAATCGGTAAAAGGAAAACTCGGAAAATATCATTTGCATGTACGTTATATTTAACACTTCGAAAAGTGGTTCATTTGGACTACAGTAATTGAGTTCACACTAAAGGTTGCACAAAGTTACACAATGTGCACTTGGTGTGCAGAACACTAGACCAAATTATGCTCTGGGTAGTGTTTCAATTTGTTTGTCAAACAGTCAGCTTTAATTTTAACAATTATCTTCAGTTTATGACTTTCAAAAAAAAAAAAGAAATAATAATAAACAAAAATAGATACTTTAAAAGAGAACATATATTTCAGGCTTATGTTACAGTATAATCCTTTAAACAGTATACTAAATTGATTATTTTATTAGTTTAATTGGTTTTGTTATCATGCCTTAACTTAAACTTCTTATTCGTTATTCAAGCACAGAGTTTTGAATGACATTTTTAGAGTATATAGACAGATTTCTCTTAAAAAAAAGCGACCTCTTGTTGCGCGACTTTGCCAGATTTTGAACAATCATGTCCAGGAAAGCTTATTCTACGCGATCTTTAGTGGCTTGCGACATTTAGCTGCGTACGCGATTTTACCTAATTTGAAGTGAGGAATGATGATATCTAAAAATAACTGAGCTACAAAATGAGTAAAAAGGGATAACCATTAAAAAATGTTGGCCAAATATAAAATCCTAAGAATAATACTTCTTGTAGAGGACTAGTTTAAATATTACTATATTGTAGCTATTATATAGAGGATATTTGTTTGTTTGTGTGTTAGATGAAATTTTATTTCATCGAATGGGCTTTTAAAACAGTATTCTCACGAGTGGCGTAGCCACGAGTAAGAATACTGTTTTTAAAGTTCACGAGATGAAATAAAATTACATCTTACACAACAAACAGACACATTTTCTTTTTATTTTATGCTTAAAACGAGTTAAAACGAAATTCCCATAATTTTAACGTTAATATTAAAATCTGTTTCCCCCATTTAGAGCCCCATTTAGACGGAATTTCTCATTTAAAACAAGAAGTCTTGAGCTGAAAAATAAGTCCGCTAATCAAGGTTAAATGACGGTGATATTTATTCATTTTATCAAAAAAATATGAATGGTCGCTTGTTTTAATAATAAAAACAAACAATTCTTGTAGGAGAAAAAGTCCAACCATCCATCCATATTTCTGTTACTTACTGCGAATTTATATTAGACCTGGCTTTGTAAAATGTAAGCGGCAGCCATTTTTTAAAGTTGTGTATTTCATGGGAGGAAAATAATTGTGTAAGATTCAGTAGGATATAATTTTGATTTGTTAGTCATACACCTTTTTAAAAGAGAGAAAACATATTTGAGGATTGTAACAGACAAAAAATAAGTGTTGACAGAAATGAAAACATTCAGAAAAGGAGCTAGGAAAATGGAAAACTTGGAAGCTTGCTAAGGTCAGTAAGGAACGCTGGGTTGTTTTACTTATTTTACGAGTGATGGCTGTCAATGCTTTTCAATTTTTCATAAAGCATACGGCAGTTATTGCTCGTAGGATACTTTAATATGCCCAAATGTCATCAAGAGCAGTTTTGCATGGGGAAGGAATGTATTTTCCAGACTGTAAAAACGAAACAAAAAAATTTAGAGACGAAATTTGGTGATTGGAATTTGAAGGAATAGAAGTAAGTTTTCTCTCTTTATTTCTTTTGACATTTAAGTTATTTATCTATTTCAGTTTTGCTATTTCTTTTAACAGTCTGACATTGTCAGAATTGTCAGTAAAAATAAAATTGAGGTACCACATGGGGAAAATCTTAAAAAGTAATTTCGTCATTAAAAAGTGAAATTATATTTTGATAATTTTCACTGTGAAATTATCAAACATAATTTTCACGGATAAATCAGTAATCCACTGAAAAGCATAAAATAAAGATGTTTAATGCTACTTTTTTCCGAAATCGCCATTCACAACACATTAATCTATTTATACAGTTTAAAAGATTATAAACCGAACGAACCACTGTTCGTAGTGTTAAATGTAAATGATATTTAACGATTTTTTCTTTTTACCGACTTGTCCACCTCGATGTTATCTTTTTCGGTTAAGTAAAGTCGTATTTTGAAGCATATCTTTCGCATATCAATATTTGTAGACTGGTACTAATGATTTTAGGCTGTAAATGAGATTCAGTAACTTCAATTTGATACCCGAAAATGGACGCAGCCAGCATTCATCCTCAACACATTGGAGAGGTCCGATAATATCGCTATCGTTGCCATCTTCGTTGCTGATACGCAGTGTTAATATACATTTGTATTGCATTTTATGTGATCACGTCCCGCATTTTACCCTTATTGAACAAGACTCATCGCAGCGGTTACTTCCCCTCGCCAGTACAGTAACAAAGCGAAAGTAGCAAAGTAGCAAAGCGTGACGTTACCGCTGTGAGGACTTTAGAAGAACCGAAAGTGTATGTTATTTACGAAATAGATAACAATTCTGAGTGCATTGGTGTAGAATAATGCACGGTTTGAGTTCAAATGCGTAGTAATATAATCACGAAGGCCGATAGGCCTGATTGATTAATTACAAAGCATTTGAACGAAAAACGTGCATTATTCTAACACGTCAAGAATAAATATAATTATTATTTAAAGGTGGACTTTATGTTTGATGGTTAAATTTGTTTTCGCCTAGGGGTTTCCAATAGAAACGTTCTTTAAAGGCTGTTCCAGTGGGTTGAATAAACTATCGTTAAATCTACCTTGTGCGTGTGTAGAAACATTTTAGAATAACGAATTTGGAAAACGTTGATACAACTTGTTTGATTATTTTATTTCACTCTATAATTTTTCAACCGAAATACATATTATTAAAAGTGAAATAAATGTAAAACTTAACTCGTTTGCGACATTAAATAGCGTACTTGATTTGATTGCTTGTACGTGCTGTTTGGCGCTACATTGTGACGTCACGTAAACAACAATTTAAACGTCTGTACAGCGTTAACGACTGAATGAAAGATATTGGTGTTCGGATTTATTTTCTTAGTTAGACCATTTTCTTTCATTCTAGATTGTTTTCATAACAAAATTCGGCAAAAATCGTTTTTATTTATAAGATTTTTCAAACAAAATGGCGCTCTCAATGTGAAAATACACAGGGAGATAATAAGAACGGCGAGTGCATTGTTGTAGAATAATGCACGCTTCAGGCCTTCTTTGTTTATATAGAAAAAAATTCGATAGTGTTAGAATATGTCAGTACTGTGCGTTTAGGATAACTATTTAGTGACGCGATGGTCAAGTCCACTATAACGGTGTAAAACAGTTATGATATTGTGTTTAATAGCTTAAGTCTATAAATTAAAATATCGACAATTTTACCAACTGTCGGCGTAACGCAGTGGGTAAAGTTGCCTGGTGCATTTTTAGTAGACAGCCGGGTTCGGTCCCAGAAAATTCTGTACATTTATCAATCGCGTAAAAATATATTTTTTTCTTGTAAAGATTATTAGTGCTGTGTTATTTTCTATTAATTTCTCGTTTCACTTTTTGTTTTTAAATGTTACTATATCTAGCCTGATACGGAATGCATACATGTACATAAATTGTTTCAACTATAGTTAAGTTGCCACGAAAAACTTGTGCACTGCAAAAGTGATATTACTACTATATATTACACACTACACAGGATAAAAATCATTATTTCCGGTATATCTAAACTATTCAATATTATAAAGAAAACTGCCTTTATATTCCAATTCAATTGCAGGTAATGTAAAATTAAAAAGATAGGGAAAGAAAAGAAGGTTAGACAACTTGTTAGGCTCAAACTCTTGATAAAATTTAATTTATCTGGCATCCTAATGACTTAACCAACTTTGCCATGGAGACTTTTCAAATTCTATTTCTTCTCTTGAATCATATTCACTACTAAATAC
Source organism: Ruditapes philippinarum (assembly GCF_026571515.1). NCBI lineage: Eukaryota > Metazoa > Mollusca > Bivalvia > Venerida > Veneridae > Ruditapes > Ruditapes philippinarum. The sequence goes on along the minus strand of NW_026866920.1, from coordinate 10,260 downwards.
CCTGTTTTACCTATTCAGACAAAGGTTGTAAAATTTTGTGTACACAAAAAATACAACGTCACTCTCACATTATCATAGCGGTACAGTATGTTAGATTGTTCACGAAAGTACACAATCATAAAGTTGCAATTACATGATAGTGCATTCTGTATAATAATTATGCATGATGTTACTCAGCAATTAAAAGGTAGGTTTTCATTGTAGATGGAATAAATGCACTAATTCTGTTCCATATGAAAGAAAATAAAAAGTTTGCGAATTGGCATGGCATTTAAAAACATTATTCTCGTGATACATAGTTTTAAATTATTTTACAAATTCGTCTCAATCCCATTTGTACCATACTGATTTTTGCGTTTTATCAATATAGTCTCTTCAGAACTGTAAAAAAATCTAGCTAGGGCACGCGCATTCTTTTACTTTGGGACCATACGCCACTTTTCATGGAATGACACTAAAATCGTCCCAATCCTGGATGAGAAACGGCCGCAAATATTTTGTTTCATTTTTCGCTACTAAAGTTGATAAAATATTAACATGATGCTTGATAAAACCAAAGACCAAGAGAAAAACATCTCGACAAATGGTATATGCATAAATATACTATAAATTTCATAAGCGACCATTTCGGGAGGTGAATTACGTTACATGTTCATAAACAAAACTAGTCAGGTGCCACTTGAATCCGACATATTAATTGAATATCAGCTATCGATAAAGCAATTGCAATGTCAATACGTTTCACCATACGATAAAATTTATATGCTTTAAATCATACAAGTAAGTCACACATTTTCATTTTCATGCGATCTTTTTCAAAACAACATTCTACTTTTCATTATAAGCTCAACTGTTATAAATGGTAAAATTGATTATAAAACAAAGTCATTTTTACATCTGTTAACAAAGAAATTCACAAAAGTTTTGTGATATACTATATGGTAAATAAAAATTTAGTTTTCGTATTATTTGTCTTTCATCTTTATCATAAGTCATTTATAAATACTTTATTTATTATAGTAAAGTGTCATTGCTTAAACAGTGCTTTTTGCATTATTCGCACGAAATATTTTAATTATGTAACGTAGTTCACAAACATCTAGAAAAACAATGAAACACAATTGAGAACGAAACATTGTACTAACAAGTTAAAATTGTCTTTGCTTTATTGAATATGGTTTAAATGAATGATATCTCTTATAAACATTGCAAATGAATGTTCAAGTGTTCCCTCTAAAACAAGATTATTTAGAATATACTTTCTTGAAAAGGGTTTTAAATCAATGATATTTCTAATAAACATAATCATTGCAAATGAATGTTCAAGTACAAATCTATTTAAAGAAACCCATGACACGATCAATATCTTCCTCATCAAACTTGTATATATTTCTTGTTTTCCCAGTTTTTACAGGATCACGGACGGAGCACAGAATTTCCTTCCCTTGGATCCAAACTGTATCAGCAGTTGATGGCCATTTGAATGACTTCTTACCTTCAATCATGAATGAAATAAGGTTTCTCTTGTTGCTATTTTGCCGTCACCAAGAGGTACAACTGCATGAATTTGAAGAATACCTTTTATTGGCTTCACTGTCATATCAGATATTTCTTATTTTGCTTCATCGCACTCACTTTTATCAACAAATATATATTTCAAATTGGAAATTTCTTGACCATTTCCCTATTTGAAAAAGTCTTCTCCGTTCTGGATCACGGCCTATGATAAGGACAGCCATGTCGGCTAGGCGCTTATGTGCCCCTAACTCCATCACAGGGGCCTTTCCCATGTTCCGCTTCAAAATACAACCATGCTGCCTGAATACCTGAGAAGATCTTTTCATGATTTGCTATCGAAAATATTTAGCGAATTCGATTTTGTGACGTTGGAAAGTCGGTCATGTAATGTATCATCTTGCAGGACGGCAATATCACATTCACAACCTTCTTCATTATGGCGAATACAGTAGTTGCAGTGTGAGCTGTCTCATTAGAAATAATCACGTTAGATTTGTGCTTAACCTCACCCGTCTCATGATGTCTAAAATACACTACAACAGGATGTAAGGTTACGGTACTTTTATCAAAATATGCTGTCTGGATTTCGTCCGCAAATGAACATGAATAATTTTCTGCGAAATCCATATGGCATATGGCATGGTCGGCGGGGAGTTCTTCTTTCAGTAATCTAGATTGTTCATACTGGGCCTTTACTCTTATGATGTGCTGTCTAAAATCTGTCAGATCTTTCTGCATTCTCTTAACAAAATCGCCCTTCGATTCTTCAACATTTACTATCTGCATTCTCTTGAACTCTCTTCCCTTTTTACCACTGTGATACGTTGCCATTCAGGAAATGTAATTGTATTGTTAGGTATATTTTCTATACTTTTCAAGATATCTAAATCATTCATTTTTTCTGTTAAGACGTCCGGGCTGTCTGTAGAAATAACTTTCATGTCTCTTAGAGTTTTACATTTCAGAGCCATATTTTGGTGTCGCTGACAGAGACATGTTTTTCTGTTACAAAATTGCACGAGTTGCACGTGTTTTGGGCGTAAACGACTAAATGTAGTCAAACTAACCTTCGATGAATCATTCTCAGCCTTGAATTTTAGGTGCAGATTATACAGATAATCGTTCAAAACCCTCTTTTGTTTCTGTACTTTTCCTACTATTTTGCTATCTTTCTTTCCAGGTAAACACGTGCTAACATCATCTCGTTCCATAAACTCTGTAATTATTCTTTTTAATATTCCCTTCTCTTATTTAGATAATCGTTCTACGCGTTCTTTCATACCATTTTTATTTCTTTATATCGCCTTGGATCGATACCTGTGCATGTGGCAATGTTTCTGCTCATTTTATATTTTTGAATTGGTTTTCCCTCCAAGCACACGGATCCATGTTTCACTGCTTTGTTTTTACTTGTTGCTGCTTGTTATTTTTATCTCTGATTCTAGGCAATTTTGAAAATGCAGACGCTTGAAAATTTCCTTCTTTTATCACCTAAATGATAATACATATTTACAGTTCGGACACAAATCGATAAATGTGAACAGAAATATATATTACTATATATTCCGTGTTAATAAATCATTAACACGACAATAAAACTATTTCTTTTGACAAAAAACAGCGGAAATCGCGCAGACAATCAGAGGTCAGCTGAAATTGAACAGACAACCGGAAGTCAACAGTTGGGATAAGTCGCTTATTGAACTGAACCAGAATAAGCATGAATTTTCCTTTTCCAAACTGTTTGGGATCGCCGTTCTCCGTTTAGGTTGGCTAAAGGCAGAAAAAAGTGTTAGGGTTGATATGGTCAAATCTTTTAAGTTGTATATGTCGCCGCCCGGGAACTGCGGCATACAGATTGTCATATAGGCTGAAACGTTTATCACACACTGAAGAAAATTCTGATTATTTCGTCACTGAACCTAAATGATCAAAATAAAGTAACGTATTTCCTTTTTCTTGGTTTAAACAACCTACCAATACTAAGCAGGATCAACGCTGTTTTTTCAAAGTTTTACGACCGGCAACCGGTTTTCTGCACAAAATTAGAACATTCTTAACAATTGTAAAATATTTACATTTGGAAAGAATTCAGACCATACTTATACAGATGTATGTTTATCACAAGAAAAAAAACCCTCACGTTATTTTGTTTTGATTATCACACCTGGGTTTTTAACTATGCCACCAACGAAAACCGTTTTCTGTAATCATGCGTATTGGTTAGTGTGCAAGCCTAACATAAATAACTAAATCACGGCGCATATCAATATCGGCACCCTTCTTGCAAAACTTACTAAAACGGTAACCCCTTTTCTGTACAATTCATTCTTGCTGAAAACAATTGGGGGGATGGACACCAATCCAGTAAATGTTCATTCTACTGATAAAAGGTTGTATGCCGAGTGAAAAAAGTATACCACGGAACACTAGAAAGTCTTAACTATGTCCATCTAAGGGGTGTGACCATTTCCCAATGACTGCAACTCCACTATAAGCTACATAATATCGAGAAGTGTCGACACAACCACCTCTGTGGGAAAATCTTTGAATAGAAGACAAATAGTAATAGATAGCCGCAAATAGGATGCCGATATGGATATTCACCATGTAAATGTTTTTAAAGCGTCACATGACATTTAGATGAACACATTTTGGACACTGATTTATTGATGCCAGTGCTTGGACTATGGTCATTTAAATATAGATTTACTTGAGTTTTGAGTCAATTATTATGTCAAATATCATTTTACTTGGAGCTCTCCGTTGGTCATTATGTATTGCTGCTGTTTACACTTGTTCCTTGCTGTATCTCTAGGGATTTCAGATCATCAAGAGTACGTGTGTTTATAACCTAAGTTTTTTATTTGGTAAGGATTTTGTAGAAATAATTGTTCTCATCTAAAGTATACAAACGTACGTACAGTCCGTTGGTATACTAGATAATTAATACAGTTAATACAAGTTTTATATCTTTCATAACATGCAGCATCCAGAATACAAATATCAATACTTTACATTTCTGGTTTGATTTCAGACTTTCCTTGGCTACAATTTCTACAAAAATGTCCGACAAAATAAACAAAATACAGGTTAATTTAGACGATTAATTCTAGCTTGCTGCTTGCACTCATTTGGCAATAATTGCTTTACAAAGATGTCAATAGCGGTATGAGGTATGTTAGTCTTTGTATTGGCTATATATTGTTTTAAAACTTTTAAATTAAGATTTGATCCATTGAATGCCGGATAATGATATATAAGACCACTTTGTTTGTATTGTTTAAAGTTACATGAGTTGTATAACACTCTCACTTTAGTTTATTGGCGACGCCGGTGAGCGGCTTCGTCTCTTATGGAATGCTTTTTATTTTGGCCTATGGAAGGAGCAGTTATTATTAGCAGTTACTGTCATGTTCTGTTAATTAGTTTTATTTTGATTCGTAAAAATCAAGTAAACAAATATGTTGTTATATTTGTATCTAATAACTTAAAGTAAAAACCATGTGCATTGTGATATTGTTTTCACGAAATTGCATGCTCAGTTTAATAGCATGTCCATGAACGTTATTGGCAATACTAAAACCCGGATTTCGAATATCGTTGTGGTCTACATTGATGCCGTATTCTTTTTTCATTCATTTATATATTTTCAAAATTTTCTTACAAGAACGTTCGCCTGCAAATGAATATTAGGATTGGTAATGGAACTGTTGTAAACGATTATGATGTTGATTTTATCCATATTACATTTATCAATTGCACGGAATGATTGTTTTCACGGTATAGATATATACCAAAAATAAGTTATTTTCTCAAAAATAAGATCGCGGCTACGAAAATAAGATTTATTTTTGAATTAGACAATTTATCTGTTTAAATAATTACGTTAATATATATTTATGCATTCTTTGAATGACTTGACAGCAAAATAAAATTTCAGAACCCAAAAAATATCTAACAAATGGCCAGTTTGAACTGAAAATACCATCGTACGAAAATAGCTCAAATTGCCGTGAAAAGCGAAAGTAAGATTGGGTCTAAGAAAATAAGATATATTTTTGATATAATGTATTAAAACCGTATTTTTTGTTGTTAATAAATGAATTGTATGAATGAAATGATAAATTTCAGAATGTCTCCTTCTTCTTCGTCTCCTTCATGTAACTTCAAGCATCTGCCATAGGTAATGACATTCTTGGTTCAAGTCTTATCTCTGATAGGCGGCAGCTGGCGGCTGTGGCTTGTACTGCTCCGATTATCTATGGTGTCCCCCTGAGGTTCATTTTAGGTCCTCTTCTATGTGTAATATATGTCAATGACATGTCTGCAACCCTAAGCAATAAACTGTTATTATATGCTGATGACTCGGGAAGCTTGTATCTGGTAAAATAAATCTTTAGAATCATCAGTCTTACAAGTGATTGGTTTATTGACTGTAAATTGTCTTTGCATCTTGGCAAAACAGATGCTATTCCTTTTTGGTTAAAGTTTCAACTTAAACTGATAAGAAATATATATTTGAAGTTTGAAGTAGATACCTTAAAAGGTAAAGAAGTTATAATATTTCTTAAAGAAAATCCTAAGTTCAAAGAGAGATAAATATATAAATATTGCTTCAAGAGTAATGAACCTTGTCACATAAAATGTAATTAATGATAAGGAATAAGTATTTGAAGTTTAGTTTAAACATATTTATTTCCCGAATATTTACATGATATAAATAATACAATACAATCAGAATACAAATGTATATTATATTCAAAGAAAAGGATGAGAACGTAAGACTAAGTCTTATAAAATTCTTCTCCTTTTAGTGTAACTTTATAATGGGTCGATTTTATAATATTTTGTACAATTATCAAAAAAGTGGAATGTAAATATTTGTGACGAAGTAAACGTTATATTTATAAGTAATCATCGGGATAAGAATTAGAAATTATAATAACGAAAAAAGAAGAAAGGAAAACAAATAATACAATAGGAAGAAAAAAGAAAGAAAGAGAAAAGAAAGATTGCTTCACTGTTTCGCTTTAAGTTCAGAGAAATCGCTTTGATTCTGAGATAAAAGTATGAACATGTTTAAAGATATTGGCATTATCAGTATCTGAGATGTCCGGGTTGCCAAAAAGTAGGGTGTTGAGGGTAATATCGAAATTATTCAGATTTCCCAATAATTTTTCTCTACATGTACGAAAGCGATTGCATTCAAAGAAGTAATGAAAGTTAGTTTCCATTTGACCACACTCACATAATGGCGATGGTGATATATTTTTAAGAAACAAATGATAATTTAGGGAGCTACATTTTGTGCGTAACCTGGTGTGAAGAATTTGAAGTTTTCTATCACCAAAATAAAAGTATTTTGGTGTAGTTTTCTTATCACGTGATAGGTGATTTTTAAACATTGAAAGGGTTGGTAGATTCCTTATGTTAAGGGGCAAGTTGTTCCATTCACGAATTGAAGATGGGAAAAAAGAACTAAAGTATAAAGATGTCCTTGCTGAAATACCAATAGTGTCGTTTGAATTTCTAAGGTTATAACGAGTGTTTGTTTGATACGGTATTGGTTCTGACAAGTATTCTGGTGCAATGCCATGTTTGATTTTATAGAATAATGTTAATCTATGTTTATAACGTCTTTGTTCTAATGTTTCCCAATTTACTTCATTATTTAAGTTTTCAATAGAAACTAGTCTTGTTGCACCAGACACTATTCTAGCACATTCATTTTGTATTTTATCTAAGAGGTCAAGTTCATACTGAAATGCGTTTCCCCATACCACATCCGCATATTCAAGGATTGGTCGGATAAACGATATATAAATAATTTCAAGAGATTTACGATCTAGCATGAATTTCAGTTTTCTCATTATGTTCACCCGTTTCCATGCTTTTTCATTGATATATTCTATATGTGAATGCCACAGGCAATTGTGAGACAAAAATAATCCTAAGTGTTTATGATCTTTTACTTCAGGTATAGTTTGATTAAGCATTTGAAGTGGTTGGTGATATGAATTTCTTTTTCTAGAGACAATAAGGGATTCTGATTTAGACGGATTGAAGTTTGAGGAAGATACCTTTAAAACTAAAAATGTTATGGTAAAAAATTTGAAGTATCAAATTGATCCCTAAATGCCTAGGTCACAAATAAAACGGGCGCCGTCCGATTATACGATTTTTATAGAATCAGCAGATTTTTTAATGTCGTGGACGCCGGGCGATTTTAAATCTGATACCTTGCGTGGTCATGAATGAAACAGTCGTCGGGCGATATTTTGTCGACTGATTTTACAGAAAGAATTGAACGGATCGCGCGGTCGCCGCCCAATGTCCGTACGGCGCCTGTGCGATTTAAAAGTGAATCGGACGGTTGCCGCGCGGGCGTCGGGCGACAATGACTTAACATTTAATGACATCCTAGATAAATCAGCTAGTTGTAATTATGCCAGCAAAGAAGTCAGGTGCCAAAGCCAATGGGAAGGCCAAGGAGATGGTCCGTGTTGTTGACACCGAGTCACCAACGGCTAGTATCGAGGCCGTAGCAGGCGAATATCAATCACACATTCACATTCATGTTTACTAGTATTCAAAAGAAATTCACAAATATATTTTTGAAGCAATTACAGAAATAACAACAAACACAAGCAGCCCGGTCGCCGGATGACAAAACGATTACCGCCCGGTGCTTGTACATGAATCGTCCGGGTACCGGGCGATAATCGTTTGACCACTTGTCTCTATTCAGGCACCGGGCGGGGCCCAGCCGATGTCCGCCCGAACGCCTTTTAAATCGGACGGTGTTTTAATAGAACAAAAAATCGCCCGATCAAAAAATCATCGCGCGGTCGCCGCCCGGCGACCGAGCGATGTCCGCTCGATGTTATTTTATACTCAGTGACCCCTAAAATTATCGTCCGGCCGCCGTTAGCTTTTAAGTATTACTTAAAACTCGAAGGCGCCCGCCCGATGAGCAAAATTTTCAATTGCTGCCGTCCGATAGTCAATGCCGACGGTCGGACGCCTGTCGTTATTGCGATTTTTTTGAGAAACAGACGCCGCCCGGTGGCATTTTCTTATTTGCGACCTAGGCTAAGAAATAAATGAGTAACCGTAAAAAATATTATTTTTAAGGAAAATTCTAAGTTCAAAGGGAGATAAATCTGAAAATTTTGGTGCTAGAGTTATGAACCTTGTCACATAAGATATGGTTGATAATAATGTACATATATGTGTGGTATGAAGTTGATCTCTGTAGAAATAAAGAAGAAACAGTAAAAAATAGTATTTTTTAAGGAAAATTCTAAGTTCAAGGGGAGATAAATCTGAAAATATTGGTGCTATAGATATGAACCTTGTGACATGAAATGTGGTTGATGATATGGAACATGTATATGAAGTTTGAAGTTGATACTTTAAGAAATGACAAAGTTATAGTGAAAAATATTTAACTGCACCAAAACTTAATCTGAAGTCTGGACGCGAACGCAGACGCCGGGGCGAGTAGGACAATTCTCCATATGCTTCGTATAGTCGATCTAAAAATGAACTTTTAACAATCTTCTTCTAAGAAACTACCATGCCGAGACCTTAAATACATAACATGTAACATAACCTTGTAAAGTCATATCCCTGTGTTAAAATTGGCCATGACTTAGGGATCACTTAATTTACATAGGTTTTAATTGGAAAATACATTTAAGTCATCCTAGTTTGATGAATCTTCAATGCCAAGTGAAATCCTACATAAATATAAAATATTATATATACCACGCCCCTTGGGTTTAATTGATCTTGCCCTTACCCTTAATTTATATTGTTTTGTTAGTAAAATATTTTTTAAAACCTTTTCCTCAGACACTACAATGCTTAGATCTTAGATATTTGGCTTGTAGCATCACCTTATCGTCCTCTTCAAAAGTTATATAAATCATGCCCCTTGGGTAAAAAATGGTTCACTTTCGTTGATATGGACTTAAAAAGGAAATAACTTTTCTGATAGAATACAATGGCAAGAGCTAATGTATTTGGCACGTAGCTTAACATAGTAGATTACTACATAACTGATATAAATAAATCCACTAGGGTCAGAAAATCGCTAAGCCATGGAGTGCCACTAATATAGACAAGAATAGTAAATATGTCTTAAATTTTCTTCTCTGAAAGTACAATGCCAAGAGCTTAGATAAGGGGTATGAAGAATCACATTAGTCTGTAGCTGTGGTCCTCTTCAAAAAGCATATAAAAATCATACCACTTTATTCAAAGTTGGCCATCTCTCTTGGGGTCACTTATTAGTTTATAATGATTTGTATAAGAAAATGTATCTCAATCATCTTCCTTTGCATTGACCTTGGATATTTTGTATGCATCATTGTCTATGTAAACCTCTACAAAATATTCATAATCTTGCAATTTATATTCCCGGGGCCTCAAATGGATTCGCCCGGGGGTCACTTAGTTATCATAGACTTGTATTAAAAATCTTCTTCTTTGAAAATACAATGTCCAGAGTTTAGATACTTTTGAATGTAACATCACCTTATAGTGCAGCTTAAGTAAAAAGAACAAACCCAATTTGAAAAATAAAAATTGTCACACTTTTATCTCAATGTATCACAAATGAGCGATCCCGGTTTTCTTGTTACATGTATAATGATACAAGAAAAATAAGTCTACCATTATTTCTGGTATTAAACATCATTAAAGTTTGATAGCGAAACCACTTTCCGTTACGTT